>NC_050533.1:20890659-20909589 GCF_002922805.2 Oryzias melastigma
ATAGACAGTAAACCACTGTGAAAATTGAATGTGCGATTTTTGTTCATGTGGTAAGTCTATGGTGAAGTATTTGTAGGGCTTATATAACTCACATGAGCTTACAACGTATGTATGATGCTGTCGTACAGATCAGCACTCTAGTCACTATTAAGGTGCACGTATTGACTCTTTACTGACCACGCAAGTGCTTGTAAGACATCCGTAGGAAAAAATCTGCATGAACATTTTTGTCGTAGGATCTCACCAAGCGGTCTACTATTTCAAAATTTCACCCATTTTTTGCCTGCATACAACCCATACCCACCTTTAAGAGTTGTTACCAAGGCCTGGCAGTTGACTTAAAGTTCAGTGTGCTGATGATGGGTCACCGCAGGGTCGTAGGGTGAGAGTCGGTGAGAGATAGATTTTACCTTGAGCCACTCATTGGCTGTTATCAGACACACCCAGATGTGTGTCAAGAATATGTCTTCAGAAGAAAGGAAACAGGGTGATTAAAGTCACCTCAATTATATGAGCTCATGAAAGGCAAGACAAAACAGAAAATCGCAACTTGCCTTTCAAGTTTTTTGTAAAAAAAAAAAAGAAAGAGGGATTCTCTTTTTGGACTATTGAAAATAGAAAATGTTCGGTCATCTGAAAGCACACAAAAGAGAGCAGATAATACACACTCACTGAGCCAAAGTCCTCAAGTTTACAATGTCTAGTTAAATGCAGTCTTTCAACGCCTCTTTGGTCTTAATGATTTGGTAACCTCTAAGCTCAGTAAAAGCTTTCAAGGTTTGCTCATTGATGAAAGCGGGAAAGCAACCTTGACAGATCTTTAGCAGCTCATTAACAGCGAGCCACGAGGTTCACCTTCGCCGCCGTCCAAATTCGGAGTCTGTCGTTTCTCACCGTATGTTTTAATGACCCACATGACCTCTTCTGGTTCCTATCTGATGACAAAATGTTAACACAAGGAAAGTAACCTGCTTCTGCAGCTGCTTAGTGTTGAGCTTGTACCTGAGCTTTTACAATGCAAAACTCAACACCAAGCAGCCTTTATATGGAATCCCAACTAAATAAGAAACCTGGCTTTGAAAGCTGCTTGGCTTTTGACCTGTAAAACAACCTGAGGAGTTGATGGCCAGCTATCTAAATGTCTATTAGAAAAGATTTGTACGCAACCTTAATTTCCCCTGGGAAGTCTTCAAAAAAGAGATGTGTCATTGTTGCTGGAGTCATTAAAGTTTTATCTTCATGGGGCACAAGATTTTGTCTGCTACACAGTGATGGACCGTCAGCGTGGTCACAGGGAGACCTGTTTTCCTCTGCAAGGCCAAAAACTGTGAGCACCACCATGTACTTAATGGACAATAAAGACCTAAACTGTCAATTTTAAGTCTTTTTAGAGACGCCAACTAATTTAAAGAATAAAATATGTTTGCATACTTGCATTGGGATCTTGAAAAACTCTTTTTTTACTGACTGTACCTGTTTGCTTTCATTCAATACTTGAGTGCCTTTCCACATTTACAGACAGGGCTCTCATGTTCACATTGGTTAATTTAGTTTTTGATAAAGTTACATTTCTCTTTCTATTACATTGCATTTATGAAGAAGTGGAAAATTAGAAAAGATGGCCTTAACGAGACACTCCAGTGAACATTGTGTTTTTGGTGTTTTTAACATGTCCCTGTGGCCTTTTTCTCATTGTGGAGGACATGTAACAAATTATTTCAGATTAAAACTGCCTTTCCGAGTAAATTCCTTAATGAAATCGTGATGGATCAGGAGCAGATAAAAAGCAGTGGTTTGTAAAAGCTAAAGCTTTTCATTTGGTTTACTATTGTGTGTTTCCTGTGGTAAATATCGAGCTTCGTCAAAAATAAGTAGAAAAAAATGACCACAGAAAGAGCAGGAAACAAAAGTCTGAATATTAAAGGAAGGAAATGGATTCAGACGTAATTTTCAGATTTGTTAATGCATTGAGATACAGTATTTACACTTAACAGAAACAAACAGTTTTCTTACACTTGTGGGCAATGTGTTGGCCAAAAAAACAGTAACCTTAGTAACTTTAAAACCATTGATTTGAACCCCTGACCAACTACATGACATTAACTTGCCCATCTCAGAGGGCTATAGTCTCTCTACCAGGAAATAATACAGTTGGCATAGAAGTCATGGTTATTGTGGGAATGCTTAGTAAGCAGTTAAACACTATAGTGATTGTCCTGCTCCTTCCGGTATGTTTTTCGGCACATAAAAACTCAATTAAAACTTTAAGCGATTTCAGCAATCTTGGTATCAAAACGTTCAGCTTGTTCAGGACATTACTGCTTGTATTCATAAACTTTAGAGTTTTTGAAATTTTGAACAAAATATGCCTTGTAGAAAATAAATTGAAAGTCTTCAAATTTCAACATTTTAAGTAGATTAGAACAAGCCTTTAAATATTGTCATGGGTTATGTTTTAAACTTTTATAGTCATAAAAAAAAAAAAATCGGAGTTTAGCTAATAATTTAGCAACATCCTAAAGTTTTTGGCTAATTTGTTATCTGCTGGGTTTTTTAAGGCTAATTTGGAGTTTAGCTTCGATTTTAGCAGCAAACGAACTTTTTTGACTAATTTAGTTTACTTATGAATTTTAGGCTACTTTGGAGTATAGCTAGTATGTAAGCAATGTGATAGTTTTTTTTTGGCAATTTGTTATCTACTGAGGTTGTGCTATGCTAATTTAGAGTTTAACTAATGTTTTAGCAAAATGCTAACATTTTTGGCTAATTTGTTATCTACGGAGGTTTTATAGGGCAATTTAGTGTTTAGTTTATATTTTGGCAACAGGCTAACGTTTGCTACGTCTACTGAGGATTTTTTGGACATTTTGGAGTTTAGCAAGTATTTATGCATCGAGATTGGTTTTTTTTGTGTTTTTTTTTGGTTAATTTGGCATCTACTGAGGTTTTTTGTGGGGCAAATTTGGAGTTTAGCTCACATCTAAGAAACACACTAATATTTTTGCAAAATTGGCATATATTGGGGATTTTTAAGCAATTTTACTAAAAATGTTTCAAAATTTAGGTCAACTTCAGCTCTCTTTTTTTACAGTTCTTAAACGAAATTTCCAGTCTTTTATCAAATTTAACATTTTCAAAATAGCTTTTGCATTTTCAGCTAATTGCTTCAGCAATTAAAGCAAATTTCTTCAGCATCTTGAGCAACTAAAGCATTCACAGCATTATTGCAGGTAATGCAACTTTTCTACCATTGCTTTTTGCATTTCCATTGACATTTATGCTATTGTTAATAAAACCAAACAAGACTTTGTGGATAATCCAAATATATATATATTAAATTATGTGTGTGTATATATATATATATATATTGCACTTCTTACCATAGATGCAGTTTGTGTTTCTTCTGAGGGCATGAATGATAAGCAAACTGGAAAAAAAAGCTGTTCTACTGTAGCCCTTCAATCAACCCCTGTGTCAAACACACCAAGTGCATCCAACTTCACAGCAGTCCTTTCACACGCCGCCTCTGAAATCAAAGTCAGGTCAGAACCATAAAGTCAGCTTCACACAGCCAAAGGCTCACTTTAACTCTCATAATCATTTTCATTTAATCATTTTGCAGTTATTACAAGTGGCACCTCCTTCATGTGATGGGGGCCCACTTAGGTTCACTTCTTATTCTTTATGGAAGGAACGAAGGGACAATGCAGATAGTGAGCGGCACTCAAAGAAAAAGTAATCGAGTTTTAATTAGTTAGATTTTTCCAACTTTTGACGTTGTGGATTTTTCTCTGATTAAAACCTTTTTTGGGGGTCAAAATTAGACACTGTAAGGTACTAAAAAGGAAACACAGCTTTTAACCGAGTCAATCCTTTTGTACCAGAACTTTAGTTCCAGTGTTTACATTCTTTGACTTTCAGAACCCTTTACCCAATTAAAGTGATTCCAGTGGATTCTGAGGTGCAGAAAAGCAGCCTTGCCCTTACATGAAACACGTTGCTATAGAAATGTGTTGCATACTTTTCCCAACATCACAGGAAACAGCAAGGTCATAGACCACTCAGTGAGCCTAGAGAGCGAAAATGTATACACATCTTTTTTCTATGACCATGCTGCTGATGAAAGGTCGTAGCACACACCTGTACAACATTTAACCCTTGTGCTATCTTATAGGGTCCAGATGACCCAAGCCTTACATTGATGTGTGATCCATCCCATGACAAATGTGGATGAAGGTGGGCAGGATGTTATGTCTGCCACAGACACCAGCGGCAATAAATAATCATTAAAAAATATATATAGTACACTGAATTGTGGGGTCCAGATGACCCCACTCAAGTTTACACACCAAGGATAGCACAAGGGTTTTAAGGGTAAGTAAATGCTCAATTGTGTAAATAGGAAAATTCAGAAAACATCATCCAGAAATCACTGTTTTCTAAAGAACTGCAGTCAATTTTTGTTTCATTTGGGACTTAAAGAAAGAATGCATTTATGTCTTTGGACTTCCTGTGCCTCCTGATTTTCTAGAAACTCAGCACTGAAAACCGGCACTGAGTCCATTGTGAGGAATTCAAAGCACTTTTCAGGCTTAAATGTGATCAACAGCCAATCCAATTGTTGCAGTTCAATATTTTGAAAGTCACCCAAATTCTGGAGAGTAGTCAACAAAAAAAAAAAAGCCCACTTAAATTAAACAGCTACATTCACTTTCAATGTACAGAATACATTTAGCTAAGAATATGTATGAATCTCACGTAGTTATTGAAATACCCTGTTGCTAAGTTTCTCAGTCAAGCACCAAGAAAGGTATTTTAATGTCTCGTATACAGCTGTGCTGCACCTTCTCACGGTTTACTGTGGGTGTAGAACAGTGAATAATACCACTTGCACTTTTTTACAAAACAGATGCTACTTTGCATTGCTAATTAGAAATGTCCTTATGACCTACTGTTCATACTGCACACATGTTATAGGTGATGCTTCAAAATTGAAATTTTGCTCAAGCTAGTGTTAGCTTTTTGTTAAAATGCCTTTTGGTAATGGGTCATTTTGACCCGTATCTTTAATAAGTTATAAAACCATTATTGATGGTCCAGTTTATTTTATGTTCATGTTTTGTATTATCTTGTTAGACCTTCTTATTAATGAGAATATGTTTAAAAGATTTTAGTCTTTTTTTCAACATTTGCTCATTTTCAATTTTAGAAAAAATATAAACTTAACCTTAAAGAAACTCCACATTAATAAATATAATATTGTTTTTTTTACATTACTATCACTGTGGGACATCACAACATACCTCTATATTCATTTTACAGTTTACTAACAACAGTAAACACCTATAATTAATGTGGGGGTCAATGGGACCTATGCATTTCAGCTTCAAAAAATTGACTGATTTTTTTTCTTCTAGGTCAAAAAACTTGTGTGTGTGTGTGTGTGTGTGTGTATATATATATATATATATATATATATAAAGCAGAATTTTTTGGGGATAAAGATTATTGACAGTTGCCTTTTTTGTACTTTTTGGTTCTACGCTTTTAAAGTAAAAAAATGGGTCAGTGTCAACTCTAACACTTGAGGAGGGAAGACTGATGAATATTATCTGAGGTCAGAGTGAGTGACAGAAACATAAGTCTATTTATTCCTGTTTATGTAAGCATCTTTAGTTTATGGTCAAGCTCTTCCCAGACGGTCTTCTTTCCCTTTTTGGAGTACAACCGCTGTTTTTTATTAATACCGTATTGTTCTTTTTTTAGGCACAGACAAAAACAAGTCTGACAGGCTTGGAGGCAGTCATATTATTTATTAATTTTGTGCGTATGTGTCCTGGTTTTACTTCGCTTTACAGGTCAGGTTGCAGACTGAGGGACCAGACCCAAAGCATAGCCCTGCTTCAAATGCCAGGTCTATTACATGGCAGCTCCAAAACGGATAAGTAGAACAAATTGCCTCTCATCCAAAGTAATGGTTCATAATTATTTGCTCAGATAAGAGGGGGCCTGGGCGCAGAAAAGGGAATAGATAGCTTTTCTGCTTGTGTGACAAGTAGACCATTGATCTATCCAGATGCAATCTCAGAGGGAAGGGGTGAAAGCCACTATATGCTGTAACAAGTTTTCTTCTGGATAAGTTTAAAATCAAACTTTATGTGAAGTTCTTTGTTTTGTATTCTTATCATGCTGCCCTTTGGTCAGTGTCTGTTCCTATGAAGTTGTAGAGGAGCAATTCCCTAAAGAAAGGCCAGCGTTTTGGCGTGCTGATTAGGCCCTTTTTTTGCACATACTGTCTCTTTTGTTTTCTTTTTAAGGCTCGAAATACAGTTGGAGACACAACAGTGGCCAAACACATCTTTAAGCAGAAAATCCTTATATTGTGGTACAACACAGTATGCAGGATACAACAAATGGAAGTGGTAGAGATAAAAACAAAAATACAGAAAAACAAGCTTAATATGTCCTTACCAAAGTAAAATAATAATCTTTTTTAGAGACAAAGATGACTGCAGACTACACAACATATATATATATATATATATATATATATTTATGCTATAAAAATATATACCATAAATAAAAACAGAAATATAAAGAGAAATTAGCCATTTTATATAGCTATTCTGTTGCTGATAATAGAGGATTCCTGTGCCTCATAATTACATAAGTGTGCCCTGGTGTGTAAAATGAAATCCAGATTAATGAATTGGGAGCTTGTAAAGATCCTGTTGGACCAGTAAAAGCTGAAAGTCCATGTAGGAAGGTGAAAGCAAATGCCATGTAGCAACGGTCTGTAGGGAGACAGCAATCTTGATTTTTGCAGCATCTGGTGGTCTTTGAAACCAAAATATAAGACTATTATGTTTTACACACATTCAGTTTCTTCTGCACCTTAATGGAGTTCCATCTACATGTAAAATTCAATAAAGCCAAGATTTAATTCTCCACAGATTATGATTTTTATGCTGATTTTACCCCACAAACTATACATTTTGCATGTTACTTTTTTCTCTCGAACAGTCAAGTCAAAATTAAGATATAGCATTTTGTTCCTGAACCAAGATGGAGCTAAAACAGTGGGGAAAGAGACCTACGCTCAGTGTTTGCTTAACTTTGAGCATCAAAAGTGGGTTGTGGGTTGAGAGCATTATCTTCTATAAGCCAGAGCCAATGTCCTTTCACATTTTGCCTGTTTACCCAGAGTCCTATGATGCTCAGCTCTGCTCAGAAAAAAAAAAAAAAACCTCAGATGAAACCCTGGGTTTTCAGATGACAGACAGCCTCAGGGCCACTCTATTACAAACAAACAAATCAACTGCTCCAGCAAACATCGTCCTGCTAGATATCTCCCTCTGCCAGTCAGCCCTGAGCTCCAACTCATGCTTTCCTATTCTGTGTGTGACAGCAAGGAATCAATGCATAATCATATTCACACCGTCTTTGGCTGTGGACACTCGGGGCACATATTCGCATATCTATTTTTGTCTTTCTTTGGACTCCACAGGGCTCTAATTGACAATCTGCATTAAAGGTGACTCATTTTGAATCAATCTGTGTGTAAATGTGTGGTCTTTTGCGTTCACTCATAGCTGTACGATTTACTACCATCGTTTCTGGGCTCTGCTTACAAAACATGCGTCCATAGAATGTTTGTTCAAAGTTAAACCAGGTCACACTTGACCAATCAGGGACTCTGATTCGGTATTGATGTATTGATGGCGCCCCTTACAGAAATCTGATCATAAAGGAGATATTAATAATTGCGGTTTGTGCCCGGCTGGAATTCTATGACATCTTGCCTTTTATATTTCAGAAAAGTCTGGAGCAAGACTCATGAGACTTACACCGCTTTGACATTTCGCGCCAAGCCTTTTCCAACTGTAGGGGACAATCATGCGCTAGTTACAGTAGAAAAACAAAAAGAAGCCCCTCCCTACTTGACCAGTGTGAACACTATCTATATGAGTTTGTGTGCACATTCTGTCATGGTTCCCCTGCTCTCCTCTGCACCTCCTGATTGAACCCAGCTGCCAGCACTCATCTCATCAGCCACAGTCAGCTATATAGGAGGGGCCTGCTCCAGCATTCTTTGCCAGTTCGTTACCTTACCTGGTGAAGTACCCTGGCCTTGTGCTTCTGGTTATACTTTGAAGTCTAAACTTGAATCATTTTTTGCTAACGTCTAATTCCCTTTGCCAGGATTTTTTCATACCACGTGCTGCCCTGGGTCCATCTCTCTCTCTCTCCTTGGTCAAGAAGCTCCACCATCCACCCTGCTGCCAACTCCACCCTACCCACCACCTGGATCTTCGCTCCGTCATCTGAACTCACTCGGATCCTCCTCTGCCTCTTCCTGCTGCTGCACTCCAGCTTCAGTGCCCAAACTCCAAGGACAATAAAACTAATTTCTCTTTACCTCAGCCTTCGGTAATTCTTCTGGGTTCCAGCATCTGGGTCTGCCTCGCCTCGCAAACATGACACATTCAAGAACAAGCTAATTCTTGATCGCACGACCCGGTGTGTCCATACCTTAAAGTCCCACTTCGATCATTTATTAATCCATATTGTAAAAGTGTTCCCAGTAGTCTGGATTATGACAATGACGTTGTTAGCTAAAATCCAAAAACCAGTGTCATTTTTTAAGGACATAGTTTCTGAAGAGCGACAGTAATTCATTAAAATTTGCCTCTGTGTTAGAGACGAGGCTGTTGGTGCAGATGGCCACCGCGGTAGAGATCGCAGTAAAGGTGAAACGCTAGCTTTTTGCACATGCAAAGTTTGACGCCATATTAGATATGTTGAGATGCCTGTTGACTGCTGAGCTATAACTGCACAAACAGAGTTGGAAAAAACAAGAATGGGACTTTTCACAAGTACATTATTACTGCCAGATAATAAAGGAGAACTTCTAGAAAACATTTTAGGAAAATCTGAGCAAATCTACACTCAAATGTGAGCGTTTTACCCTTGCGCTATCCTGGGCATGTTTACATTAAAAGTGGGGTCATCTGGACCCCACAAGACAGTGCGCAGAACTTTTTTTTCCAAGGAATTTTTATCTTCACTGGTGTCCGTGGCAGACATAAAATCCTGTCCACCTTTTTCATGGGAGGGATCTCACATCAATGTAAGGGTGGACCCACATATAATAGCACAAGGATTAGACTCATCTTGTAGCCTATTCAAAGTCAATGGTAGAGTTTGCAAAGATTTGCATTTCCACATTTTCTGGTAGGACCATGGATCTTTTTGGTTTTATGGAGGATGACCGTGGGATTTGTATGTGTTCAGCCTCAGATCAGACTAGACGTTCCGCTGGTAAGCATATTACTAAGAGGAGGAATAGAAACTAGGGCTGGGGATCTCAACGTAACTCACGATACGATGCAATTCATAATACATGACTCACGATACTGATAGTATCTCGATATGGAAACTATGACAATAATCAATATATTACCTTGGTAATCTATGATATATAACCATTTTTAAAACAAATATATATATATTTTTTTCTTCAAAACCGTTTTTTAGAACAATTTAAAACACAATATGTCAATTTAATGCTCTATCCAACATAAATACTGACGTGTTTTTACGATAATAATACATATTTTAAGGCAACTAATAGACAAAGCTCCAGTTAAGAACCAAAATACAGACTGTCAAGATGTATTCTCACTTCAAAGAACAATAAAAGTGGAAATAAAAATGTGCAATGCTGCATTTTAATTCATTTATGTCAGATAAATGATATTATTGTTAAGCCACAATTTGAACGTTGAACCTGGTAATATTACATGATCATTGTTTTTTACAGTGCTGGTATCCATATTCATTTCCTTTTATAAAGTTTCCTGCTCTTATCTTTGATAATCAACAGTCACGTGCTCCACGTGTGTACAGCTAGCATGAACACCTGTTTGATCAATAACACCGCTAGACGTCGCATTTGGACGGTCAGACACTGTGCACCTCTCCGCTAGAATCTGTTGAATTTTAGCGCTGTGTTTGGACAGGTTACTGCTGTTACCGCCAGTACAATCCACGTTTTTGTTACATGAGAGACATCGCGTGCTATCTGCATCTACTTTAGAAGAATACAGACACAGCTTGGACCTTTTTCGTATCGGTCCGGTAAAAATTGATGATGGTTTCGCAACGGCATCCTTAGATTTCACTGTCTTGCTCATACGAAGTGCCCCCTAGTGGACTTCCTTGGTATCATTTTAAGAAACTGATTCAGGGAAAGAACTCATTTGTGAGTTGAAATATCACAATAGTTCGCCATACCGATATTTTGTCCCGCCTCAATAGAAACTAACCAGGATTTCTTCAGTAGCGGTGAGCGAAGAGCGAAGAGCAGCCAAATCCCTGTCTGGCGGGTGTACAGGGACATGTGGGGTACGGAAAGCGGCAAAGGGAGCATGTGACCTGTTGCTTGTACGTAACAACTGTAAACTTTTTCTAATGACATTTTTTCTCTGCACCTGATTTAAAACATTTTGAATAAAGAAATACTCACAAATACTATTTTAAGCTTTCTTAATATACAGTATATCCTCCATTATCAAAATAAAGGCTACAAGAAGATGTTAATAATTCAATTTTCTTTACAGTCGGTCTTTAACAGGAGTTGCTCTCCTTATTTTTCTCCACCTTTACTTGATTGAACTGTTGTCAAAGGATATTCCATCAGCGTGTCAATGTGTCAAACCAGCGGATGATTAGTGCTGATTTTTTCTTGATCAGTGTTGAGCTTAGTGCTGATTGCCAAGGAAAAGCTGTCTTTGCCACTATTTATTTTTAATGTATGCCCAATATATTATTGTGAGTCACTGCTCCACCATCGCATAGTGCACAGTGTCCTGCAATCACATGCAAGGGGGGCACAGGATCTACAGGACTACAGAATATGATAACCTTCAGGAACAGCGAGAGCCAGTAATATGGCCACACTCCAGTCTTTACATTGTAAACAGCATTAATTATTCATGTGCAGGCATCACCGTGTGCAGCAAAGCCATATCAGCACCGAGCAGAGATAAGCATTTGTTTATGCATGCTGCAGTTGTACTTGATCTAAGGAACCTTTGTGAATTGTCAGCTTGCATCTCACATCAACTTAAAGCTAACTACCAGCATCTGGGATAAGAGAAACGAAGCCCATTTACAAGCTTCAAACTGGAACAGCTTTATTGTACGGAAGGAAAAAAAACAGTTCCAGCAGTTTCTACAGATCACAGCCATTAAGTATTCTTCCCCTATTTCCATCCCTTTTAGAGCTCGCCAGTAAAACATGTGAAGACAGCAGCTCGGCAGGCTTAGTCACTTAAAATGCACCCACTGCATTGTGGCAAGACTTCAGCATCTTTATGCAAATACATTTGCTTTGTAGTCTGGATCTCCCTCTTTCAATAACCTTCTTTCTTGCTTTTTATTTCATTGAGGGAGCACATAAGATGATGTTTAACTAAAGTCACAGAATCAAGGTCAATGCTGCAAAAAGGCACAGTGTCTCCTTTCATTTACAAGTCAGGGAATAAGACACATTTCCTTTGGTGTTGGAGTCTTTGCTATTTAGAAATGAAATAAAGAACTCTGAGTCATAAGAAAATCACTTCCTGTCATGCCCAAAATGTATCTGTAGATGTGGTCTCCCGTAATACAAAGTATTATTTAATTCTTAATTGACGATTCAGTTTGCAATTGGGTCATCTTGCAATTTGCAATTTACAAATGTGTAATTCAGGTTTTGCAATTTGAAAATACATTTTACAATATAACATTTGAAATAAGAAACAAAAATTTAATCATACATTTCTGAAAATATTTTTTTTAATAAAAATAAAAGCAATTGCATTTTAATAGTCAGTTTTTTGGTAACATAATTCAAATGAAAATTAGTTTTGGAATTTACAAATGATAAATTTAAAAAAATGATATTTCAATTATTTGTATTTTTACATAGATTTTTAAAGTAACTTAAATTGTCATGGATTTTGTATTCTCTAAAATAAAAATAAAAAAATGCAAAACTTTAAAAAAAAATTAAATGTAATTTTATATATGAATTGAAACAATTAATAAATTCATGATTTCTATTTGAATTGTAAAATTGTACCAAAAATCCATGACAATTTAGAATGCAAATGGTAATTCAAATTTAAATTTTTAGCAATAAAAAATGCAAGATTGCTCTGAAACTTTTCATTTTGACTTTTAAAATGCATTTCCTATTTGTTTTATTAAACTGCAAATTGAGAATCAAATGTTACTATGAATTATGGATTTAAAAAAAATTCCATGTCTTTCATCCTAATAATTTTAGGTTTAGGTAAGTCAATCTGATTTTTCTGTCGTGGCTAAAATGTTGACCGTGAGAGCAGTTTTATTTTTCCTATTTTTTTTTAACTTAATTTTCTAGTAAGCTCTGTTTGACTCTCAGAAATTAAATTTTTGACTGAGCTGCAATTAGGATCCCATGAATCCATCCCTGCCAAATATAAGATTATGGATTTATTCAGTGTTAGGAAAAACTATTAGAGGGTATTTAAACAAATCGTTTCGAAGAGTTTTGCTCAGCGTTTCACTTGATGATTACTGCTGTTTTGCATATTCGAGTCTTGAATGTTTCTCTTGACTTAGCCAGTAAAGAGGGTAACAATTATTACACAATATGGAGAAGAAAGTGGAGCTTGTCTGTAATAGTATTCATCACAATATACTGATTGTCCTTTAGACAGCAGAGGTCATCAACTAATAACAGTGTTGCACCAAGATATCTAACAGCTATTCGTGTTTTAGCTCTCGTACGCAATAACATTTTGGATTATTATTACTACAACATGACAGTTTAGATCGTTTTTTCTTTTTTTCTAAGTGTTGAAATTAAATAATTTAATTAAGCGTGTAATCAGGTTGCGCCATCCTCTCCTGTAAAAGGAAAAGGCCTGGGGTATTTTTGCTAAATTACAGGCTGATTATCAACAGGTCTGTTTGTTCAAGTGTCAACATCAAGCTGCTCCTGGAAGAGCGCTTTGTTCTTCACTAGAATGAGCTGGCCGAGAGGCTTTTTTAGGTCAGGGTGGTTTTGGCACCTCATTTGGCGGACTAAAGAGACTCCTATTGTTGCTTATTCTAATGAGACAGCTTGCATAAGCTATCAGACTTTAAAGGAGACTTATCTTGATTTACATCTTAGCTTATTTTTTTGTTAAACTCCTTACTAGGACTAACTACAGACATGAAACTTAGCTTAATTGTCATAGTGTATAAATATTTCTGTGGGAATTTACAGAGGCTTCTCTGCATGATTTGATTTACCATTGTTTAGTTTGTACACATACTGCATCTCATGGGAGGATAATAAGCACAACAAATGTCATCAATACAAGCTGGGCAGATCACATACACTTGAAGGTGTACAGCTAACAATATAGTTGTATGCAGGTAACAGTACAGTGGTGTATAACTTACAGTACAGTGGTGAATAGTTGACTGTAGAGTGGTACATTGCTAACAGTACAGTGGTGTATAGCTAACAGTACAGTACAGATAATAGTACTGTGCACTCTACAGAGATGCAACAGGATTAATCATTCAGTAAATCTTGTGTTTTTGTGTCTGTGTTTTAGGCAAGGCTTCCCAAAAGGTAAAAATGACCACAAGTTAAAAGTATAGGACCTGTATTTATCCACAAGTACAGATCCCTCCACAGTCAGGAAATTAACAGAAGAACAAAGGGAGAGACTTTCACACTTTTTCAATTACAGAGAAATCACAAACACAGGAACAGCCTTTAGTTTTCACCCTGTCTCTAATCCATCCTTTCAGCCTGGCCAGGAACAGTGTAAGCTTTTTAAAAGAGGAAAAAGTCATATTGTCATTTAGACACACCCACAAATATTACAACAGGGTTAGGACTATTCCCACAATAGCACGAAAGCACAACAAACGAGCGTTACAAGGACACAGATATGATCAAGTTCCAATAATTCAGCCCTTTTTTACAGTGAAGGTAAAAAAGATGAGAAGGCTTTAAAAATACACTCTACTTAAATTATCAACTGTTTCTGTAGGTGAAATAAAACATGTTTGTACCATCAGGGGATAGTTATTTTACCTTTACGACAACAGATCCATTTAGCAGCCAGCTTGCACTGTTTCCTTACTCTCATTCAATCTCGAGTGTTTTGTTCAAACTCTCACAATGAAACTAAACTTCATGTAAAAGTATATTTAGATGTGCTTAATGGGCATTTTTAGATTAAGCCACCAATTCCAGTTTCACAACAGATTCCACCTAGGACCTGGAGCTGGTATCTGACAAAAAAACATTAACTGAATAAATAGACCCTGTCTCCTTCCATTTTCACCATCACCATAGGAGATAAGAGAAACTCATCTCTTGAGTTGCAATACAAAAATGCATAATGTTAAATGATAAAAACTGCTTAAAAGCAAGATCAGCAAAATTTGACCAAATAAAGATTTGAAAGAACACTAGATAAACAGCTAGAACTGGAAACCATTTTGTGAAAAAGGCAAAAAGTGTTTTTTATAGTTAAAAGGTGACCAGTATTCCCATAGTAGACCAATAATCCATAAAAAAAAATACATATTAACTTAAACATTGATGATGGAGCACAATAACAAAGCACAGTTATGAGCAAGTCTGTTCAAATATGTAATTCTCCCATAATGGGTGAACTCTATACCTTCATTCTTACCTTCCTCCCAGCCCTGAGGGCTTCCTGCCATCTTCTCGTTTTTCCCATTCCTTTCCTCCCGTAAGTCCCCCGCCGCCACTATACTCCAGGTGAACTCGTGGGGGTCGTCCGGTTGGTAGTCACAAGTCCTGCTGTGGCCAGGGCAGCGAGGATCCACTGAAATAAGAGACAATTGCAGAGTTGGAACTGTATGGCACAAATATTTACAAAAGCAGCTGCAAAGGTATTGAGGGAGAGAAGACAAAAACTCTAAAATAAGTTTCTATAGCTGGTTTTGTTTGCCATCATGCTGCATCTGCTAAATGAAAAAATACCTTGGAACTTCAATGACAAAGAATAATAACAATAAAATGACACCAAAGGCAAACTGTGTTGTCAAATTGGACCAGGAACCGCTCACTGACCCGTCTTGTGGTCTCGGTTCATTTTCAATTGGAGTACGGTCTACTCGGAGCGGAACAACTGAACAAAAAACGGCCGCCGTTGCTGGGCTCTACGTAATGTCAATAGAGAGCTGCGGACAAACCCGGAGCAGGACTTCCATAATTTACGCCTCCCATGGATTTGTCCTGTCGTTGTAATTCCTAGCCAATGACCGAGGAGATCTTTAGTCACAGGGTTTTGTTTACAGTAGGGGTGTCCAAAGTCAGTCCTGCCTTATCTGCTGTTGTTTACCTGGATCAGGTGTGTTTGGCCAATAAGGAGCTTCAATGGCAGGTTAGCTGGAAACCACATGGGGCACCGGCCCTCGAGGACTGACTTTGGACACCCCTAGTTTACAGGCTTTCGTTTGAAACAGAAATGTCCGGTTGAAGGGGGTCTGGACACAGACCAAACGTTCAGGAGTCGATCTGGACCAAATTAAGCAACTCAGTCTGGACTGACAGACTTTTCCAGTCTGAATACACCCTTAGAAAGCTCACAATGAAGGAATCTTCCAAGTGGAGTAAATGTTGGTGTGAAGATTCAAGTCAAATGGTTGAGGTTCCACATCAAAATGACCTCTCAGGATCTGTGCTCCACGAGCGAGATGACATCCAAGATTTAGAGAATCAGCACAAACAGAACCATTCTTTCTTTTTTTAAATATATATATTTCTCCAGAAATACAGCTCAGACAACAATTTTCAATCTTTCGCCAAATATGAAAGAAGATGAATCATACCAACAGGTTACCGGCTGTAAACAGAATTATGCAGAAAATACTTCCTTCTGATTTATTTTATTAGAAAATAGTTGCTTGAAATCAAGGTTCAAACTTTGCAGGCTGAGTGAGAATTAATTTAACTAAATGGAGAAAAAACAAAATTGATGCCACTGGGTTAAAACAATTGTTTTTGTAACTCGGCTCCTCAGACATGCAGCATTACAAACACGAGTGAGAAAATCTACTTTTACAAAAATGTGTTGATTAGCCGCACTGTTCCAAGATGTTAAAATCTTTCCAATTTGTTTGGTTTGTTTCCCAAATATCCCATCTTTTGTGTGTGTGTACCGACTGATTAAGTCTCCAAGATTTTTGTTTTTAAAATATAGTTCAGCAGATAAAAAACTCCCACTGCGATGGCATTGCTGCGCTCGACTTGACAGTGCTGTTGAAGGCAGAGCGTCCGCGTTTGTTCTTTCTGCACAAACATTACACAGAAGGGTCTGAAGTTTGGACTCCAGCAGCACGCTGCCCCCTTTTTTTAAGGAATAAAAAAAAGCAGTATACTGAAACTTTGCCTCACAGCCAATCGTCGCCATTGGTCAGTGTCTAAAAACTGCTGACATTTCAGAAATCTTTCTGCCCGCTCTTTGCAGAGCTCCAAACACAGTCTGATGGTTCTTTATGAAGTGCTGACTTTTAACAGAAGCGCTCGGTATTGAATATTCTGATGTTTAGTGTGCTGACCGGGAGGAAAACATTTAACAAAAGGCAGTTAGATGCTTCTCCTTTGAATAGCAGGTGAAAAAAAAAATTATTAAAGATGGCTGACATTACAAGCAGAGAATTCAGAGACAAATAAAGAAAAAAAGTGTCTTCTTAGCTCAAGAACAATATTTTTGGAAGTGAATTTGAGTCACTCACGCCAGCTTCACACCGCACGTGGAAGCACCGCGAAGCGTAGTGTGCGCGGAATTCACTTCACCTACAGTTCACACCAGACGCGTATTTTTTGTAACGGTCGACTGGTGCTTCTGCTCAGCTGTGGATATTTACAGCTTCTACAACTAATTTGATTTCGTCCATCTTGACTTGTTGCCAACCGCTCCTTGCCTCTCTGTCGTTGATTTGTGTTTTAGACATCCAAAACCACACCCCGCTGCGTAGTCGGCCCACTACGTGTGTCTGTTTCTTTTTTGTGTGTTGTTTGTGCGTTTACAGTATTTTCATCGCTACAGTATGTTTAGATACAAAAATATAATCGCATTTGTCAATAGCTGTGATCTATTGTGAAAAATTGGTTAGAATTTGAAAATTCACAGGATTTTCTAGTGTGTCTTACCATAACTTCCTGCCTGGATTGACTTGGATCACTAACACTAAAAAAGATCAGTCGCCAAAATGATGGCTGCATGTCACGTGCCAGCCGTGGAGGACAGCGGTGGCTCGCATCTGGTGTTGAACTACAAACTATGTTAACAAGGGTGCCAAACGGAAGCAGTCTCTGTTCCACGCTGCTTCCGCGTGCGGTATTAACCCCGCCATTAGTCTTTGCTTGTTTGTTGCAGGAGTCACGGTAAAGTCCAAACAAACAATGCATTAATTAAAGCAGAAATGTAAACTGTTAAATTGTTTAAAACACAAAGTGTGGAAGTCCATCTGCCTTAAACAAGTTTTTAAAAGTATTTAATCATTTGCTGATTTAAATGAAATTGACAGACAGTCATCGTAAATAGGGATGGGTATCAATCATTTCCAGATCGATTAAATCCTGATTTTTTTCGATTCTCTCAATTGAGTTTGATTCAATTCCATTTTGAGTTTAAACATTTAGATACATTTGTTTAGAAATTCATTAGTAATCTACTATATAATTTAAATATATTTATATCAACCTCATACAGTTCACATACTGTAAATTTATTAGTGATATAATGATATCATGGATTCTCAAAAGGAGAAACTAGCAAAAATGTTCAGATCATTAACATTGTTCTGCCTCTCCTGGAGAGATTTTCAGTTTGGCCACTAGGTGGCGATCGCGCTATAGCAGTACACTTTTTTCAAGGAAAATGAGGAAAGAATAAGCAAAATACAGTGTTTTAGACCACAAATAGTTACTTTAAAACATAGACCAAGCGTTAGCATTAGTCATACAATGGGAAATTCAATTTAACATTGGCATCAAGCTAACAGACTTCAGCTTTATGTGCTAAATTGATCTATATTTTTATGAATCGATCTATTAAGCTTAAATTGAGTCAAATCGATTAACTAACCCAGCCCTAATCCTAATGGTTCAATTGAACAGTGATAGAAAATGACAAAAATTTGATATACATTTATTTGCATGTCACTGAGGGAAATAAGTATCCGATCCACCTTGAAACCATTACAGCACGTTTCAAATTATGATGCAAATTATATATTTTTTAAATAATGAATGCTAAAGTCACTAACCAATAGACTACATATTAAATGTTAGTGGAAAAAACTATAAAAGATAAAAGTATTTAAAACGTATTAATATCAATATCTTTTTTTCAAACTAAAAACCTTCAAATGCACTGGTCCACATTATTAGAGTTCCACAACATTTGATAGATTCTAAAGTACAGAAAACTGAAATCAAATGCTGTTCCAATTAAAAACATTGTCATAGGTCAAGTTATATTTGAATGTAGAACTCTTGTTTTTTAGCACCTTTACAATTCTTGCATCTGTCGGACTTCTTGGAGAGTTCCTGCTTGATTGTCTTTGCAGGATGTTAGAATAGGCTCACAGAGCTGCTGTCTGGATGTGAAGTGCCTCCACCCTCAGAGATATTTGGCTTGAGGATACTCCGAAGGTTCTCACTAGGGTCGAGGTCAGAGGAGGATGGGGGCCACACCACCAGCTTATCTCCATTATGCCCATAGCAATGATTAAGATGTAGTCCTGCAGCACGAGATGGTGCATTGTCATGCATGAAGTGGTCAGTCAAAAACGTCACATACTTTTCAGAGATCATTTTCACACCTTCAGACCAGATTTCTCCATATGATTCTG
>NC_050533.1:20909601-20911761 GCF_002922805.2 Oryzias melastigma
TTGCTCGCAGAGATGTCCCGTCACCCTCCCACCAGCGGCCCTACATGTCTATGGTGCAGTTAAAATTGGCGGGAGGGGCACTGAGAGGACATTGAATGTTTGCTGGCAGTGATGTCCAAGCACCCCCCCCCACCAAGGTTCCTAAATGTCTAAGGTGCAAATAAAATCGAGGAGAGGGGCAAATCCATGCAGTGGCCACAGGAGGGGGGCCACTGGCAGGTAGTCCACCCCCCGCAGCGCACTGTGTTTTTGGTAAAGGGGCATGAATAATAAGACCTGGTCTTCATCATGCTCCTTTCTCTCATGTGTTAAAGTGTTTTGTTTTATCATTTATGGTTGACCCTTGTTTTTTATGGATATGGTGGCGCATGAGAGAAGAAATAAAATTGAAAAAAAAGAAAAAAAAAATATTTATCTTTATTTACAGATCCTCATGATCTTTCAGCCCAAAGTGTAACTGAAACTGTAATCCATCAGTCTCTCATCAGAGCGGGTTCCACCAACTGATATTAACAAATTCCTGGATCTCCAGCTGCCATCACTGCTCCTTAACCCACTTTTCTGTCTGATTTCAGGTTGAGGGGCTGCAGATTATCAGAGATCAGCTGTAAAGTTTTGGCGTCAGCTCTAAAGAAGAACCCGTCCAATCTGACAGAACTGGACCTGAGCGAGAACGAGAACCTGCAGGATTCAGGAGTTCTTGATCTGTGTGGTTTTCTGGAGAGTCCAGACTGCAGACTGCAGACTCTGAGGTAAGACTCCATGTTCAAGATGTGTTCAGTTCAATATGATGAGAAAGTTGTGCTGACACTAAACTGCAGACATGATGTTCTGCTGCATGCTGACTATCTTCATGCTGAAGGTTTTTTTCTTCTTCTGAGCTTTAGTCCATTTACCCTGGCAGAAGATCTCCTGTTTGAATGTTTCTTTTCATCTTCTTCATTTCTAATGTCGGCTTCCTTCAGGATATATCTTTCTTTTTCCACAAAGATCTAAAGATGTTGAATCTTCTTCATCCTCTTCACTCCAGATTTAAGAAAAGCTCCTAAGTAGTAAGACTTAAGCCGGGATCACACTGGAACGGAGTCCGCTTCCATTCGGCGCCCATGTTAACCTATGGCGTCGTTCAGACCAGGTGCGGAGCGGAGCGGTGCAGACGGTCCGCGCTGCGCAGCTTAACGTTTCGGCGTCTAGTCTATTTTTTCCGCGAGCGCTCCGCGTCAATACTGGCAGGAAGCTGCATCAAAATACATGAGAAAATCAGTTTTTTTTTTTTCCAAATAGAACCAATTTTTCACAATAAAACACTTCGATTAACTAATGTGATCAGTGTTTTAACACACAATAAATATATATAATATATAATTATTTCATAAATAAAATAAATACACAATCGCCATACGCACACATGTTTACGCGAGTACAGACACACAGAACAGACAGATACACACACAGACAGACCAATGCAGTGGGGGGGGACTGGAGCGGGGCATGGGGCTGCGTTTGAACAAGAGAGAGGCAGAGGAGCGGTTCTTCTTGGAAGAAACCTCAGGTAATATTTTTAGTTTATTAATTTACCGACGGAAACACGTGAGAGCGCGTGCGTGCACACAGACACACAACAAAACAGGCAGACACGCACACGCGCGCACAAACCGATCAATGAAGTGGGCCGACTGCGGAGTTGGGGGGCGGGTCTGTGTCAACAGGGGCAGAGGCCATCCCCTTTTATCTTGGTTATTGACTTATTACTCATGATGGCAAAATAAAAGCAATAGCTCTAGCAGGAGCGCCTGTCGACCTTCGCAGAAAAATTTGCGTCTGGTGTGACCTGGAGAGCGGAGCCGCTTTGCGGCGCTTCTGCGTCCAGTGTGACCCCGGCGTTAGTGTATTAAAGTTCAGAGCTTACTGGGATGTGATTCACCTCTCAGTTTTTTGTTCAGCATCTCAAAGCTCTTGGAACTTATTCCAGCTCTTTTTGCTCTGAAAATGAGGCCAGCACTGCTAAAAAGAAGCTCACAAGCAGCAGATGCAGGTAGGGGAGTGTTGAGCCGTATTGTGTTTCCACACCAGCCGTGTCGACTTGTGTTCAAGCAGCTACTTGCAATGAAAAGTCTATGCAAACACACACACACTAGAATTCCTGGCTTCTGCGTCTGG
>NC_050533.1:20912725-20956270 GCF_002922805.2 Oryzias melastigma
TCCTTGTGTGATGCGTGCGTGTTTGTTTGTTAGAGTGTATATTTGTGGTGTTAGAGGTGTGTGTACTAAAGGGTGCGGTCAAAATTGGTGAGTAGGGCATTGACGGGGCATCTCCTGATTGCTCACAGAGATGCCCCGTCACCCTCCCACCAGCGGCCCTACATGTCTATGGTGCGGTTAAAATTGGCAGGAGGGGCACTGAGATGACATCGACTGTTTGCTGGCAGTGATGTCTAAGCACCCCCCCACCAAGGGTCCTAAATGTCTAAGGTGCAAATAAAACCAAGGGGAGGGTCAAATCCATGCAGCGGCCACAGGAGGGGGGCACTGGCAGGTAGTCCACCCCCCGCAGCGCACTGCAATACAGACACCCTCCCCTTCACCCTATTGCATGTTTGTATGAGGAAGGGGATATGTTGGGGTCAGTTGGCAGACTGAAGTGTGGAAGTGGCTGTGATGTTAAAACTTCAGTCTACAATATCAAATTCAACTGGCAGCACAACACCTGTCGCCTTGCTAAACTGGTATGTGCTGCCAAATGAGCTGATTTTAGTCTTAGAGAGGCCAATGCCAGCACTGGATCTTATGTCCTACATCGACCAACATGGAGGTTCACTGAAAAAAATGAAGCCAAGATTATTCTGAAAAAAACTGGAAGAAGCAGCTATTTACCTTCAGGATGAAAAGATTTTCCACAGAGATATCAAAGTGGAAAATATCTTGATAGAGATTTGTTCAGGCCCCCCTCGAGTTCGGATCATTGACTTTGGACTCAGCTGCTTCACGGAGAGAGATTCAAATCATGACATCTTCTCCGGCACTGATTGTCACGTCCCTCCAGAATGGCCGTTTCGATATAAATACAGCGCTGGACCCACAACAGTGTGGCAGATGGGAATTGTCCTCTTTGAATGCCTCCATGACAAACCTTTCAGGACAGCTAGTTTCAGTGAGACAAAAATCAACAACAGACTTTCTAAAGCCTGCAAAGATTTCTTGAGGCAGTGTTTCACTAAAGAACCAACTGCACGCCCAACTCTGGAACAGATTCGGCATCACCCTTGGCTCAAGTAAATCTTACAGTAAACTTCTCAGCCAATGGCAAGCCAGTTGTGTTCCAGCTTATGTAGAAACAAATACGACTGGATGAGACTTTAACTTTGTGAGTTTTTCTGTGTTCAAGTCAGTTTTCTGTGAATGAACTGGTATCCCCACACACATTTAGACAGTCAAATAGTATGATGTATGTAGGCATTAGAAACAGAGAAACTGAGGAAAAAGGTATTGTGATATTAGCATTTTTATTTATAGCTTTTTATTGTTCATTTTTCATGCAAGCTCAAGAAACACTTCCAAAAGAAAAAGAGAAAAAAATGGCATGAACAATCAGAGTCAGAAGGAAGAAATTCATCTTATGTTATTTATGTATTTAGTTTTTTGTTATTTTTATATATTTTTTTTAATTGTATAAAAATAATTTAAAAAAAATATTTGCCACATTAAGTAATCTACCATTCTATTGAAATGTTTTTTTAAATGTTGTTTTATATTTCAATATTTAAAAATGAAATAAGATAACATACTATTGAAATGTAATTGTATTTATTTAAATCATGTTCTAATATTAAAAAATGTTTTTTTATAAATCTTATTTAAAAAAAAAAATAAAAATAAGCACTTTGCCGGTCCCAAGCCCGGGTAAAGGAGGAGGGTTACATTTGTAATTGTAAGAAAAACAACTGTTAATAGAGGAACAATCATTGGTTGTTATTTGCATTCTGGTTCTTGGTTGCATATTTATTTATGTGTTTTTATTTTTTTTCAAATAATTAGTATAAAAGAGTCTTGACTGCAGTGTTGCCAACCAAGATGTGGTGCCACAGCTGTGCTTCAGCTCGGTTGACAGCTTCCTGTGCCTTCCACTTCCTTGCAGTTTTCATGAGTATTCTTGCTGTAGCAACTTTTTTGTCAGAGGAGTCCTGGTACATCATCAGCTCCCTGGCTTGTATGACCTTGAACTTCTCTGACAGGTTGCTCATTGGAACCTGCAGCATGGTGGAATGACCATACAGGGAAATTCTGCTGAGGCATCAAGATTAGCCCAAGCCATCTCCGGAAAAACTGGCTGATGGTTCGTTCCAGCATCTCCTCAGTTTACATGGGCATCTCATAGACAAGCAGGGACCAAAGGAGTCTTGGTAGGACTCTGTGTTGGTACATCCAGGTTTTAACTTTCCTGGTAGCCCTGACTTGTGTATTGCTAATTAGGATGACAGACAGTCACTTTTTGAAGTGGGCGGACCTACTATATCAGCAAGGGGTCAAATACTTCTTTCGTCCACTGTATCTTTATTCTTAGATAAATGGTTCCTTGATTAACAGAGTCTAAAATACTCCAAAAAAAGGATGAGGCTCTGGGAGGAGCAGGAATCAGACGTGGATTTGACTGCTGTAAAATGAAAAGACCACCAAAGCTGCTAATAATCATCCTTTCTAACTGCTTGGTCCTTTAAAAAGAAAAGGTTTCCATTTTGAAAGAATTTGTCTAAAATCACTGAGTGCTGTGGCTCATCGCCACCGGCAGCCATAAGCGTCGACACGGAGAGAAAGAAATGTCAGCAGTTAGAGTGAAAGTTGGCTTCCTTTCCTTTTGTCTGTGGGGTGGAATAATGCACCTGCAACACACTTTCCAGAAGAGCAGTAACTTCCAATTCTACAAGACGACAACAAGCACATTCATTTTCAGTTTCACTTTATGTTGTTTGCCCAATTGGGTTGCAGTAATTACAGGACTCAATGCTGAATTGAGGTGAAATAGGGGACACCTTTGTAAAGTGGAATGACAAAAAGCGAAAATTCACTTTCGCACATGTTCTTTTGTGGTCAGTCAAAAGCTTTTTTACAGAATCTTCTGACCCAGCTGATGATTGAGGGGAACAGGACACTGAAATACTACTGAGAGGAAATATATATATGCATATCTATCTATACACCCCCCCCCCCACACACACACACACACATTGTATATATATATATATATATATAAATATATATATATATATATATATATATATATATATATATTAGAGCTGTCAGGCGATCAAATTTTTTAATCGTGATTAATCGCATTGTCCATAGTTAACTCGCGATTAATTGCAAAATAATATGTGGCCTTTTTTAGGAAAAAAATGTGTGCTTCGTGGAATTTAGCAGTTCTAAGTTAATTATGAAAACAAGATTGGCAAAATTAATAGTTTTCATCAGAAATACTTTATTTTGTAACATTGTATTGAGATAAACTTTCTTAACAATAAAAGGCTGTAACATAAAATGCCTAACAAAAGCCCAAGTGCAAGTGAAGGGCATTTTAAATTCAAAACTTCAATCAACGTTCAGTAAAATAAAATAAAAAACATCAAAAATAAAATTTCCATAACACTTTCATGTTCATTTTTTGTCAGGACCAAATCTTTTCCTCCTCTGCTGAACTACAGTAATAAATGAAATAGAGATTTATCATTTCCAATTAACTTTTGTTTTTTAAAACATTAAAGACTGAGAAAAGCGGGATACACTGTGGATAGTTTGACAGTCTGTTACTGCCGCCGCGTTCTCTGGCTGCAGCTCGATGCAGCGACGTGTCCAGCGGAGCTCACGCCATGAATATGCCGGCAGACAGACCGCTATGCTGGGGCTGGATCACGCTTAAATCTCCAGAACATTTAGAACGTCCCCCGGTGCGCTTGCTGTTCGGGACGTCGGTGGTCCGCAGCTCTCGGGACGCGGCGCCGGACGCGAGCCGGTACCACCAGACGTGGTACTGGACGCGAACCGGAGCCGGGTTAGGGTGCAGGAGCTCTCCGCGTCCTGGCGCCGGGCCGTTTCTAGCTAGCAGCTCGGTGGTTGGAGACCCGCCCGTGATCTAGTGAGATCAGCCAGCGAGTTTGAGGGCGGGACGCCCGCGCGCGGTATGGAAAGGCACGTATGAGAAAATCCGCGATTAATGCGTCAAAAAAATTGTTGTCATCAAGCACATGTCAGATTAACGCGTTTTTAACGCGACAAATCTGACAGCCCTAATATATATATATATATATATATATATATATATATATATATATATATATTTAGGGGTACATGTCATGCCCATGGCCTGTATTTATCAATTTCTATTAAATATTAACCTAAGCCAACAGCAATTTTTACTTTTTACACTAAGGAAAATTTACACTTTTTATTTTCATTTGATATTTAAAAAGTAAGCAAATCATTTAATTATATTTTTTGTATCATTAAAGTAGAGAAATATTGGAAGGAAAGGTTTAAGAAAAGTACAAGAGATATGCAGTCTATGTTTTCTAGAATTCATGTTCAATTTTTGCCATATTTAGGGTTCTGAGAGTTGTTTAATGCTCTTGCTTTTCCATCAGTACAACTGAACATTTCTGTTCATTTATGAAATATGACAATTTTTTTCCTTAAAAGGTTCCCAAAGTCTTCTGTCCTGTAAACCGTGTTGCTTTTGTCAACTGTGATAATGTGTCTGTCAACTGTGTTACAAGTATGTTTTGTGCCATAAATTTCTTAAAGTTGAATAAAATGCAGTTAGTGAAGTCCTATACTAAAAAAAAGATTAACAAATCAAATTTTGTTTAATTTGGTTCACAGTCTCCCATAAAATCCCATTTAAAAAGTTCAAAAGTCATATTTTCAGATAAGTTGGACAAATAAAGGACAAATATTTTGTTGATGGACTCAGTCACTTTCAACCAAGTTTCTTATCAATGGGTAGTATGTTTGTATGTGTTTTGAATTACACAAGATTTGTCCGTAACACAGTTGACAGTATAATGAAGCAAATATTAATTTTCATTCAAATATTTTAAAATTCACTTGAGCTTCAGCTTGCCAATTGATTAATTTTGAACATTAAAGGTGTATAAAATAGAACCATAGAGTTTACATGTCAAAAAAGAATATTGATATTTTGAGGTTTTCCTTGACTTGAAATGTACCCCTAATTATAGATTGACTCAAGTATATATATATATATATATATATATATATATATATATATATATATATATATATATATATATATATATTTATATGTGTGTGTATGTATATATATTGTAAGACCACTGGGAACATTTACAAAAGATCACATCTTACAAGATGATCAGAGTGGGACTTTAACTACATTTAATCTCAAATTTAAGTAGATTTCTCCAAAAATCTGTCATTTTTTGGGCTTTGCATTTGCATGCGTACAGTGTTTTCGATTTTTTGCACAAACATTTTATTCACTTCTTCTCTGGGAAGATCAAGAGTTTGAATGCAAATGTTCAGCAACCCTTTAAGTCTGTCAACAGTTTTCGTGTTTACAGTCCGCTTTCATTTCAGCTTGTTTGAAATAACTGCCTAATGGACAAACAAGCTTACATTATGGCAGACGAGCTGGAAAAGGAAGTCTGGACATAACCGCTACTTTACAAAAGTAGGAATGTTTACGCAAGAAATGGGATTTTCTGCTTTGGTGAAACTCAGTCAAGCACACAGGGAAACTGTGGATTTTGTGTTGGAAGAAAGACTTTACAATTAAACTTTTCTTTGGTTTACACATTAAATAGAAAATAGTTTACTTTGAAAAACCTTTTTTTTAATTCAATGACAGTTTTAGAGCAGAGTATTGTTATTGTTACTATTGTAGCTGTTTTAGAAGACATGTTTTTCCCTTAATTTATGTTTTTTTTTCTTAACTGACATTTGTCAAAAACCACAGGGAAAAAAACAGAGAAAAGCTTCAAATAAAAGCTAATCTGAGGAGCAAATAACTGTCTAAATAACTGTAGCAGCTCAACACACATTTATTAACCCAAACCAGACGTAGTACGCTTTTAGGGATGTTTTACATTTTTTTTATTATTCCTTTTTTTAATATTTATTTTTCGTGAATTATTTTGCTAAACATTTCTAGAATAAACACCTGCCAATCACACGCCAAATTGATATGCAGCTCAGAACTCATAAGTTCTGCTTGCCTGTTAATACCCTGAAACTATACCTTCATAAAAAATAGAAAGAAATGTATGTATGGATTTAAATTCCCATGAATGTGTATGAGACATTTCAAGGAACCAGTAATACGAACACATTTGCATACTTTCTACCTGGGAACTAAAACAAGGGACAAACATAGCTGTGTATTCCTGTTATTCCACCTCTGGATAGCATACCTCTATTCATGTATGCAGAGACACACTTAGCATGCTGAGAAGCCAAGCACTCCAATGTGATGCTGATGGTGGGTGAGAGATACAAGTGAGTAAAGGAAGGGTGTCCAAAGTCAGTCCTCCTGCTGGGTTTAGAGAAACCCTGCCTTATCTGCTGTTGTTTACCTGGATCAGGTGTGTTTGGCCAATAAAGAGCCTCAATGGCAGGTTGGCTGGAAAACATGTAGGACTCCGGCCCTCGAGGACTTATTTTGACGCTCAAGATACGCTCATACCAAGCGTGGGATGCACGTTTAGAATGTGGGGTTCACACTTAGAAGAGGTTTGGTGTGAAATGTCGAAGCGCGGCAAATCTTGTGAATCTTGCTTTGGGCTTTTTTTTAACAGATCTATTCCGATATATGAAAGACTTGGAGTTAAAGAATTCTGTCCGGGCAAAACCCGCAATTATTAATTTCTCCTCCATGATCAATTTACAAATGTTTGGTTCTTCCATGAATTAATGGGGACTCCGTCCAGGCATCACTTCCAATTTTTGAGTGTCTAGTTGGTGGAAGTTTAACCTAATTTAACTTTCAACATGCAATCAACGGAAACATGTTTAATAAGCCCAAAAACTGACTTAAACAAAGTATTTAGAGTTTAGAGCAGGGAAGCCCGAGACGCATGTATACTGTATGAGCATTTACACAAACTGCATTGGAAGTGGCTTGAACACACGTTGTAGAGGACGGTGTGAACATAGCTTAAGTAGCTTAGTCTGTCGTTCATTTTGACCCACGTTCTGCTCAGTCCAATGTAAAAAAATGTAAGAAAAATAACGTTTGATTGCGAAGTGTCCAAAAGTTTCGGTTCGTAAGAGTTCTTCCATTTACAGTCCCATCGTTTTTATCAATAACATCCTCTGTATTTATTACAAGGGCAAAGAAAATGTGTAAAAACAGTTTGAGATTTTGCTTTAGATTGTTAGCAGATATGACATCATCATCCTTATAGGTTCAGAATATTTAGAATATAATGTTCCCAATATGGATTTTTTTAAAACTACACCTTACTTTGATTTTTTTTGCAAATCAGCTATGTCGGACATGGCAAATGTTTATTATCAAATTTCTGAAAATGCTGTTATATATATATACAGTATATACACACAAATTATATATGTATGTATATATATATAATGTTTGTATATATATATATACGTATATAGCCATAAATCCAAAAATTATACTATAACTACTATATATTACTACAAATGGACATATAGAAGCAAGCCTGAAAAAAAAACAAAACAAAACATGAAAACCTTTAATTTGATCAAGTCAAGTATTCGTATTCCTGGGATCTTTTTAAAAAAAAAATGTTTGAAGGTCTTGACTTCACTTAAATTTCATGAGTTTGCTCTGCTCAAGAGGACAGCATGCACCACCAGAAATTCGCTTGATTCCATAAAGGGATTGTAAATCTATTAAATGGACAGTAAATACTTATTTAACCATGATGGTGCCATTTATAAAGGTAAATGAGAACATTTAGAGAAGACTTAAAAACAATAGTCTTAGTAGACTATTTATTTTAGTGACATTGTATATGACTAAGATTGAGAGCAAACCTCTGTCTATAAATATTTTATGGAGAAAACCCTCATATTCCAGAATTCTAAAATACTTTTTTTCTTTGCATTTGCAAAAAAACATATCCTTTTATGACATTTCTAAGAATGGAATAATGTATCACGGTATGACTGCAGTCCACATTAATCATACGTGGTCGAGTTATTTAGAGGAAAAAGTATGGATAACATTAAAACATAATGTCATTGCATTTCCTTTCTACACATGAATTATCTCTCACATAGTCTATTCCCAAAAGCCTTATAATTAGCAGTGTCCTAGACAAAATAAAATACTAATAATAGCATCTCAGCCAGTATTAATATTAGATTTGTCTCTCAACTCTTACCTGCTGTGAGGCATTGAATGGATTAATACCTTACCAACAATGGAAACGTTAAAATCAAGCAAAGCCTGAACTACATGTATAAATAAAGTAAGTGTTCTTCTTTCAATAATGAAAACGTAAAATAAAACTCCTCATTGTGGAGATTAATTTTGTGTTTAGAGGTATTCATAAATAGCCATTAGAGGTGTCAAATTTAAGTGATTAATCAATTTATGTTTCAATGATCCAACCAAATCGATCTCCCTGGGACCAATTATTCATCAAATCAACCTATACCATTATAGAATTGTTTCAAAATGAAATAAATATATCGAAAATGGGAAATAGCATTTGGATTGAGGCATTGCAGCTTAACGAACACACCAACAAAACAAAAATGTAGAATAGAACCAGATATAAAACATTCCATGCACTACCACCTATTGAAATGATGGTACCATGTTCATGTGTTTCTGAATATTTTAAGAATTTCCCCCCAACGTGTTCTGACTCCCTGCCAGCACTCTGTCTTTGTAGTGTTGAGCAGTGACCATAGAGAACAAGATGAGAACGAGGACAAATCTGACATGGGGTTTTGGTCAACTGCGGTTTGAAAATGAAATCAGAGTCTCAAGGACCAGTTCTTATTCTTGAACATTAATAAGACATGTGGTTTGATTTCATTGATAATAACAAGTATTGTCTTAATCAAAACTATACTCTTTTTCAAGCCCGATTTGGCATTTTTTTCCCGCTCAGAAATAAAACAAAAGAAATAAAAGTAAAAATAAATAAATAAATAAAGTATTTTCACATTGTTTGTCTAATCCTAAATATAGAATCACCTACCAGTCAGAGACATCTGTTGGTATCAGTGTCTCAAGTACACACAATTTAGCCATTAAAATAAACTTGTGTTTCAAACTAAATATTTCTTTCAAAGACATCAGTTTTTCATTGTAAATGGTGACAATTCACCATGTAGTTTTTATTTTATGGAACGTATTTTTGATTAAAAATGTGGATAGAAACAGACAAAGCAGTGGTTCCAACATGCCATTTCATCAAGAAAACTCGGATTACTTTTACAGTTAAAGCATTTGTCACAAATGTGGGTGAAAAATGGTCAAATCTCTACAGGGCACGAACAGAGGTGACTCAAACAAAATATCAAAGGGTCCTGTGACAGACTGGCGACCTGTCCAGGGTGAACCCTGCCCTCGCCCATCAGTAGTCAGGTTAGGCACCTCAACAACCCCAAAGGGGACAAAGTGGCCAAGAAGATGAATGAATGAATTTTAATGTGATGTGCACTGTATGCGCGATACAAAAGTTATAGATCAGTATATGTGTGAAAAGTCTGTTGGACCAACGTGGACGGACATACGTGGAACGGTCCTCAAAAGCCACAAATGTGCGTAGGGATCTGGCAAAAAATCACGCACAATTATGTTAGATTTACATAACAATGAGGACATGAGGACAATGCGTGAAATGTTCATAGCAGCAGTGTGACACAGCCTTAAGATGCAGTTGCTCCACTCTATGACACCGTTCATGTCCAGACAACCCAAAACCATTACGGCTCAGACGAGGAAGTGAAGATCTTCATGGACAGAACTTCCTCCAAAATCCTGATTCTTTCTCCTTCCAGTTCACCAAAGACTCTTTTAGCTAATTCTCCAATGTTTATTGACGTTGCTGTGATCAATACATTCAATTCATTGGTTTCTCCTGAGGATTGCGGGTTCGATTCCATTCTTCCTCGGCCATGTGTCGAAGTGTCCTTGGGCAAAACACTGAACCCCAAATTGCCACTGGTGGAAGGTTGGTGTCAGTGTTCAGCAGCAGAGCCACTATCAGTGTGTGAATGGGTGAATGGTCTGTGACTGTAAAGCGCTTTGGGCCTTCGACGGAAGGTAAAAAAGCGCTATACAAGTAAACCCCATTTACCATTTTTACCATAACATCCAGTGATGGTCACCATCAGCTCAGATTAGACTTAGACTGATTGCTTTGTGAAGGTTTCATGAAGAATGATTGATGCTTTTTTCTTCAATTGTCTGAACCGTCAGCCTGACTGTGACGGACATTAATAGTGAATTTGCTCCAAAAGAGATTGCTTTGATATTTGTGCTCGTTTCATCTTTAAACAAGCACTCAAGCAGTCCATTCAGAACAAGGCTTGTAAAACATCTGACCAGTGAGCGAGTGATCTGGAGGCTCTGGATGGAAGAATTTCTCAGTTGGCGTCTATGATGACCAAAAGTTTTCCAAACTTAAAAAAGATGCATGTCTGCTTGACAAAACTGTGTGATTGCCCTTCGTCCATCCAACACAGCAAAGACTGAGTGACGCAGTCGAAGGTCACCAAAGAGGCAAACCAGCAAAACACGTTCAGTTTATTCAAGCGGCGGACTCTCACTAATGCAGAGTGATGTGATTACATACTTAAAAGATGAGATGCAGAAACGGCACAGCACTGCGGACATCAAATAAATTACACGAAACAGCAGATGTCTATTTGCGGATCAGGAGCAAAAATTTGCAGCGTGAAGACCATTAACTGAAATGATGAGGACCGTTTCTTCCTGAAGGAATCAAAAGTTTGTCTGGCTGGTTGTATGTGTCATAATCAGTGAGGCTAACAGAAGTCTTTGATCACAGATAAATGGCTGAACGGGAGATAATTTGGACATTGATTCTAAACCAAAACTTTTACATTTTATGTGATGGAAGCACAAAAGTAATGGAATTCCTCATTCCTCTAAATTCCTCAAAAAAACAGACTGATACAGCAAAAATAAAAGTGACAGTTACCATCCTAACTCCCAATGTTGCTAGTAACACGTAAAATAACAGTCTGACTCACTATATTTTAGAATAATCATAACACCAAACCCTTTATGGCCCACAGCAGTCCTGGACGCCATATTGTTTTCACAATTCTTCTTTCTCACTACACATTTGAAAAAAAAGTCACCCCCCACATACTCAAAAACTCACCGAAATTTGCACACAACTAGTACCTGGTGAAAATGAATCCTGGGCATAGTGAATGACCCCCCTCCCCCACCCAAAAAAAAGCAAAGGACAAAAACAATGACAAAAAACGTCAATAAATGAATGAGTCCAAAATCTCTTATGGGCTGGAAAAAACTATTTCAAAATCCAAAAATGAAACCAAAACTCACATGTTGCAGATATCCAAGGAAGTTATGAAATATTATGGGATGGCCCCAGGAGCTACAGCTAGGTGGCCATTTTGGAAAAATGATAAAAGAAAACTTTAGTTTGAGCAACTTTCACGAAACTTCACGCACATACTACCAAGTTAAGTCTACAACCACAACCTATGTTTTGTTAATTTTTAATCTCTCAAAAAGGCCAGCTTTAATTTTATTAAAAAAACAAAAATCACCTTTAAGACCATCTACAAATCTAAACTCCTAGGAATTTTGATCTATCGCCTCCTAACTCCTCAAGCATCCTTGGGAGTTGGAATGTAATGCATGAATCACTGAGTCAGGATGAACAAAACAATATGACATATGAGTATGTTAGGAATAAGGACAAGGTGAACAAAAAATGCAGCTGCCAAAGAAATCCTGAAGTTTACTTTTTTCACAAAAGATAAAGTTTTGGTCTCACTGACTCTAATATAATAAAAGTGCATTTTTTGGTGCTAAGATAAAATAAAAAAATAAAATAAAGAAAAAGAAACGAGTTAACAACTTATAAATTAGTCTGCGACTATTTCAAAAGTTGAAGTCGTCGACTAATCATGGCAATCCTAGCCCCCAATCTTTTTTTTTTTTTTTTGTTTAACCCAGGACAATTTCTTATTGATTAATGATGCAACAGAAACAAATGCTTTTTTTTCTTGGTTTTTAGAATTAAGCTCAGTAAGGAAAAAAGGACGGTAAGTTGGTTCTCACGAGTCACGTGGCAGTCTCCAGATCAGAGTTGATCAGCCCCAAATGTCAACTTTCTCATGCTTGTGAACTCCCTCTCTCACCTTATCCATTTCATCCTCTCTTCAACACTACAAAGGCAGAGTGCTGGCAGGGAGTCTGAAGAAGTTCTTCACAAATAGGCCCTTGAAGGTCTCAGCGATATTGAAGAAACAACTGATAAAAAAAACAAAAAAACCCTTCTGCCTCACAGTGAGTTTAAATCATCCAAACAGCTTATGAGTTTTCCTTTGTTTTGGTCAATAGCATCCTGCAGCCATTGTAAGCAGCAGTAACTTTGTCAGCAAATCCTCATAATGTAGTCATTGAATTTCCATTCTAATCCTCCCTGTGGTTCCAACCGCAACGTTTCTTTGAGCCTGTTCTAATATTGAAAGCATATTAGCCATGTGGCTAAAGAGGAAAACACAGGAGCTCTGACAGCAGTCAGCAGCTGCTGCGAATCACAAAACAAATGGATTCGGTTTCATAGCAGTTTCAGGTGGTGCTTGATGGCAGGGATGCTAAATTCAATCTGAGCTGACATGTTTGTTACAGGTTTGACATCAAACTTCTGGTTTTTCTGTCTGACAGAAGTTCTTGTCTGCAATGTCACTGAAGGAACCACATTTCTGGAAGAAGTATTGTCACTATAGAAGCTATCTAATGGATCCACGGTGGCGTGGTGGTTAGCACTCTCGCCTTACAGCATGAAGGCCCTGATTTGACTCCCAGCTGGGGCCTTTCTGTGTTTGGGGTTTGCATGTTCCTCCTATGCATGCATCCAAGGATTAATTGGTGCCCTGTCCTATTGTGTGACCTGTTCAGGGTGCACCTTTGCCTAACGGTAGCTAGGTTGGCTCCAGTGACCCCGTGACCCTGGAAGTGATGCAGCAGGTTCTAAAGGATTAATAGATAAACATGAACAACTGCTGGCTGGTTTTAACACCCCACTGCCTCTCAGAGACGTTATCAGACCTTCCATCCACATCTTTTTTTTTCCTTTAATAGTTTAGTGTATTAAGAATGTAAGATGAAAAAAAAGGTTGCAACTATAACCAAAAAGAAAGGAGTTGGATGAGTTTCTGAGAGGAAAATACTTGATTTACTGTATTTGCTGCACTATAGGGTGAACCGCTTTATAGGGCGCACCATTAATGAATAGTCTATTTACAAAGTAACGTCATATTTAAGGCACACTAAAACATGAGGCGCTTTGAGCGAGACAAAGGAGTCAGAAAATAGTCTGTCAGTCAGACTTTATTAACTGTAACTCTAGACTAATAACTAGCAAACAAACAATGTTGTGACTTTGCAAAGTCAAGACTTTGCTAGGAACACGTAAAAAAAAAAACATAGTCCAACACCGCAACTCGCTAGCTGCATTCAAGTATTTAATAAACACCCAAAATTGTTTGTAACTCATGAAAAAACTGATACCGCTAAAATAGAAATGAACGTGTCTACGCTTATTCCCAGTGTTACTAGTAACACATAAAATACCACAATCCAACATGCTACATGTTAGCTGCATTAGCGTAGCCCTATTAACACCTAACTTTGCTTGTAAGTCGTTAAAAAAACGACTGATACCGGTAAACTAAACATTAGTTTGACTACTAACACATAAAATAACACAGTTCGACACCACAACATGATAGCTCCGTTAGCGTATTTACAAAATACCCAATTGTTTGCAACTCGTAAAAACCTTGTTAAAAAACAGAAGCTAATAAAAGCTAAATATAAAAGTTACAGTGACTATGCTAACTCCCAATGTTACTAGTAACACGTAAAATAACAGAGCCCGACACGGTACATTTTAGCTTCATTAGCGTAGTCATAAAAACACAAAACCTTGTTTGCAACTCAACTAATTTTGCAAAAATAACCATTAATGTGACTATGCTAACTCCCAATGATGTTAGTAGCACATTAAAAACAGTCTGACACCGCTACATGTTAGCGCATTCACAATAACAACCAGCCAAACATTTGAACACATCATCATCAGTGAGCACATCCAGCATTAATCCATAGAAATTAAAGGCTTTAACATTCCCCTTATACTGCGGTACATTAGATACAATTAAGAGTCTTTCAAGGTCAAAATAAAAACCACATCTCTGCAATATAAAGTAGTTTTCATTCTCTTTCCTTATTATGATCTGATTTGGTTTAGTTGAAGGTGAACTATCTTAAAGCCTTAGCAACAACAGCCTAACAAATTAGGATAAAAAAAACTGTAGATATTTTCTTTTATCATTTAATAAGTCCTTTGGGTAAACCTTTGTAAATATGAGTGTGTGCCTGGAAAAGGTAGATTTTAACGAAACACTCCAAAAACTGGGCGTAGGGAATAAAAGCACACTCGAGGAAACGAAAAGGCGAAACGGTTTAACTCTGCGTAAAGCACCGCGGCCCTTTACATTCCTCCCACCTTTGAAAAGGTGCTTTTTCTCACCCCTGTGTCTCATTACACAAGAACAGAACTACCAGCTGAGTGGGGCAGATGTTCCATTGTGGAGCGCAGGAGCTCCTGGAGTGGATAACATTCATCTGAGTGCTTTACAGCTGGCAGCCACAACAGAACCACAGCGATCCATCTCAATGAGGAGAACTGTTCTGGAGTGATGAAAACGCTGCATGGGAAACATTTTGTGAAACAGAGTAGAGCAGTTTGGATGCTATTCTTCAAAGGGAGAGTAGGACATTCTGAGAGCTCTGACATTCTTGATACCATCGCCAAGAAATAAACTTACCAGGCGAGAAAATGTGAGGGTGCAGCTTGTGTGCCCTTTGGCCACTGTAGTTAAGGTTGGTCAAAGAGACAGGGAGGAGGAGGGATGGAGACGGAGAGGATGGGGAAAGCTGGTGGCATGTGTCCAGTCAGCCTGTGTTGGCTTTTGTAGTTGCTGACAAATGCCAGAACACAGCAGATGCTGTGGGGGGAAAGCTGAGATCTATTGCTGCAGCCCCGAGCCATGTTTACTGTGCTGTGTTGCTGTGACCTGACTTTTACCAAACGCTTTTTTGTCAGCAACCTCTAATGCTCTCATGTGCTACTCATGCACAGTGAAAAGTCCCCATTAGATGTAGTTGGTTGCAAATGGATTCTCTTTATGTAATTCTGTGAAAATTGGCTTTTGTTCTCAATTGAGGGGAAATAAACAGAACTTGGAGCAAAACATGCTTCACGAGGGGAACACATCAAATTTAAATTGTACACTTGTTTCTGTTTGATTAATATGTATTTAAATTGACTCACTGAGCCATGCCAGCTTTCAGCATTAGCGGTTACAGGCGTTTACTGGCCAGATGTTATCCTTCCTCTTCCAACCACATCAGACTCGGTTCACTAATCACCCCTAAGTGAAACTCTTTCGGCGTGCCAGCATGCCCAGAATGAGAGGTCATGGGTGTTTTGTGAAAGCGGACGATAAAAGTATGTGTATGGGGTAGGGCTGGGTATCGATAATAATTTTCAGAAATAATTTGATTCGATTCCACGTGGTTTTTTTTTCCTTTTTTTTATTCTTTCGATTCTCTAAATTCAATAAAACTTTGAGTTTTCGCAGTTTACACATTTAGAAAGATTTGTTTAGCAATCCATTAATAATCTTCTATATGTTTTGAATCTGATCCAGTTCACATGTTGTAAAATGTATCAGTGAAATAATGAGATTGTTAATATCATCCAGTGTTACATGGATTCTCTAAAGGAGAAGTTTTAACAAAAATGTTCAGATCATTAACATTGGAAACATTGTTCTGCTTCTCCTGGAGGATGTTTCAGTTTGGCCACTAGGTGGCGATTGCGCTTTAGCACTACACCACATACCAAAAGAAGAAGAAATAATGAGCAAAAAATTGTTATTTAAAAATTATTTCCTTAAAACATTTTGGAAGATTCATGCCTGTGAGTAAATAAAGATGTTATAGCCAGCAGTGTATGTTTACATCGACCAAACATTAGCATTAGCCGTCCTATGGGAAATTCTATTAGACGTTAGCATCAAGCTAGCAGACTTTAGCTTTATGTGCTAAATCAATCTATATTTTTATGAATTGATTATTGATCTATTAAGCTTAAATCGATTAAAATCGATTAATTGATTTATCAACCCTGCCCTAGTATTGGGCTATGATTTAGAGCTGTGGTCCCCAACATTTGTCAGACCACGGACCGGTTTAACGTCAGACAATATTTTCACCAACCAACCTGCTTGAGGCCTGAATTGGCATCCAATTTTATTTAGTTAGCAATTTCCCTTAATTTTCAGCTGGTTTAACTTTTAACTGCATACTAGATTTCATGTAGAAACCATTAAAATGTGATATAGATTATTCCTTCAACAATAACTGCTGAAACTGCCCCACCCACAACCTTCAAAGCTTTTGACTTGACAGATTCTCGGACCAATCACTGCTTGCTAATGTCGTCTGGTGCCATAAAAGATAAATTTGTATTCCGAAAAAAATGGCAACTGATTTGGCCTTGTTTTGTCCATCTCTATTTATGCTATAAGCAAAAAACATTCAGAATATGTATGTTTTTGATAAAAATTGGGGTTTTTAGTTTCGCAGTCGACAAAGCCGCTTTAAAAAAGTAGTGGATATATTTTGGACATATGTGTCAAGAATAAGTCGTCTGCAGTGGAGAAAATTCAGTAGTTTTCCAAAGTAAAACTTCCTTCAGGATCAGATTAAAAATAAAACAGGAATAAAATGTAGGTTGTGTTTTTTTATTTGCCCTGTACCAACCTGAGGTTTGAGGAGCACTGATTTACAACAGCAGATTTTTTTTTTGTCCTTAGCTCCTTTGGAAACCCAACCAAACTCCATCTCCAGGTGCTGTTTTCTAAACTGCATCAGGGCTAAGAGAATGTGAGACAGAGATCACTGTGTCTGCTGATGTGATGGGAGGCTACTGCTAGGTGTCGAGACTAGTTTGAATGCTTTCGCCTGCCGTACGCCTGAGGGGGGCCAGCAGTGTCAGACTCACCTGATTTGGGCATGGATCCATCTCGGAAGCTCAGGTTGTCTTCCGCCACCCAGGAAAAGTTCCAATAACCTCGAGGAACGCCAGCAGCAGCTCTGCTATCAGAAGGTTGACCTGGAACGACAGCAAATATTTATTTAGCTTTCAGAGTTTGAGATGAATGACCACAGAGAATATGTGACCATCATTAGAAAAGCGTCAGGGTGTGCTAGACAAACATCTATTAGTGTATTTCTGGCTTCCATTTTTATTGACTCAACAACACCTTCAATTGGTTGGTTAATATTTAATTACATTGCTTAAATCAGTCTGTTCTGAATTACGTTTTATGCAAAATCCTGCATGCTGGGAACTTAAATAACAAGAGCGTGAAGTAAAACCTTCTTAAGACCGTATGGTTTCATTCATGATGGAAGGTAATAATGTAATAATCCAATTACATTGGAATCATACAAAATGAATAAAAACAATCTAATAATACTTTAAATGTTTCCATGTTCTCATTAATATTTAGCTGACTCACTAGTGATTCAAAGGTTGATGAAAAAATAAATGAATGAAAGACCAAAACATCGTATCTACAACAGGGTTTTACTGAGACATCCAGACAGTGATTTTAATGGAGAAAATAATGCTATTATTGCCCTTAGAAGAGTGCGTTCTTTAGCGTGACACGCTTCAAAGTCAAGGCCCGGGGGCCGGATCCGGCCCTCGGGGTAAAAATATCTGGCCCTCCATATCATATTGATCAACGAACTCTATTCAAATCTGTAGTTGTAGAAGCAAATTTTTCTTGAATAGTCCTGGTAAATGGCCTGTCCGTCCTGGAATAGGCTCTCTCCCTCATGTGGGCATCCCTAAAGTTTCTTCTTTTTTCCTGATTCAGGCTTTTTAGGAATTTTTCCTTACAAGGGGGATAACAGTTTTATGTAGTCTGTTTAGCTTTTAGCTATTTTTTTATATTTTATGACTAATTATCTGCATCTGTAAAATTACCAGAATGAAGACCAATGGGGATATTTTTCTTTGCGATCGTGGGCTATATAAATAAAATTGAATTTAATGGAATATTATATTATTAACGGCCTGACGTTATCTTGCTGACATATTGAAGCAGCACTACGATCATGGACGCTGAGTTATCAGTTAGCCCTTGTGCTATGTTATGGGGTCCAGATGACCCAAGCCTTACATTGACGTGTTATCCGTCCCAGCCCCGGACACCAGTAAAAATAAAAAATTATAGAAAAAAAAAAAAATAAAGTTCAACTCGCTGTCTTGTGGGGTCCAGATGACCCCACTACCAAAGTCAACATACCTTGGATAGCACAAGGGTTACAATGACTTCTCGCTTTGTTTATTAAACATAGTATTTTACATGACAAAGGTGTCATCATCTTCTCTCTCGGAGAAATGCCACACTTATGTGTTGCATATCAGTTCAAAGCCAATGAAAAAACACTTTTCCTAGATAAGGGACGCCATCAAACGTACCATTTTCATGGATGTGGTAAATGTATTGTGATGTATTTGTAAGGATGATGTAAGTATGGGTGATGCTGTTGTACGGTGTCCTTACACCAGATTCTAGTTGTAAGTGGTTGGGTAATTTAGGTAATGTAATTTAGGTGTCACTCACTCCATGTATGATGTTAAAGGGTTAGAGGGTTAAAAGACAATTATCTCAGACAGCTGTGGATGGAATTCATCTTTTGACAAAGCAATGGCTCTGGAGGTGTCGTTGTTTAAGAGATGCTTACCCCAGAAAACTTTGAACAATGTTAAGTATAAAATAAGAACTTTGATTTTAAACTGCAACGTGTGCTTAATTTTTATTCTAAAGATTTATGCTAGTTAAGCTTTGATTTCTTGGAGTATAAGGTAGTGTTAACAGTGAACAACATTTGAAGTTAAAGTTTTGTGATTTTGACTGATAGGAAAACCATTGCAGAATGTGCATCCTTATAAATTCTGCAGTAGAAAAGATCTAAGAAGTGTTTGAAAGCGTTCTATCCAGAGACAGCAGCCATAGCAACCTCGCCTCATTCAGACTTTCAGGCTTCGTATTCCAGCAGTCAGTGATCTCTTGGCACTGCAGATGAATATTGGAAAACTCAAGCAGTGTCACAGTGCACTTCAGTCATAGTTAAAAAGTACAAAGTCCTATATGAATAGTTTTATTGGATTTCAATAGACTGCATAATAACCTGAGAGCAGATTTGTCTAATTTTGTTTGACTCTGTTCTCACCTTCCACACTCAGAAACTAATTATCACAAGATCGAACAGAAGCCTGATAGTGTATAAGTAGATGCAACAACTTTCCCCTATACCTCTTGTTTCACTGCACTGTCAACTCACACACAAAAGGTTTCTCATTAGGCCTTTAGTGTTTAAATGTTACAACAATTGGAGCAAAAGAAAGTTTAAGACGATGCGATTTCTAGTCACTGGTTTTCCTGTCACATCAAAATGATGGTTTCAAGTTTTGAAACAATCTGGGTTGTTTAATAAAGTCACTGAACTTTCATCAACTTTGTTTTACACTAGCTTGATAGTCATGCAGGAAGTAGATGTGTAAATATTTCTGTAAAAGTTGAAACATTAACCCAATACAGCCGTGACAGTATAGTTCAGAAACTTTATGAATACCTCCAACGGCATGGTTTGTTTTAGGAGTATAATCTCTTATTCTATATTTGTAAAGTCTCATGAACTGATACAGGGGGGATGAATTATACATGTGTTGGAGGTTCTGGGTTGTCTGGGGCCGTAGAAGGTCATAGACAGCTTTTTTTTCCAGTTGGTGCAGTTCGATTCACGTGTTGTTCCTCTTTCCCAATCCCCTCCGAGGGAGATTTCAGATTGCTGGTGGATTGTCTGTGTTCCTGTTCTTGGCCTTGGATCCCGCCCCCACATGTCCCCCAGTCCTATCTGGCTGAACTCTATTTAAATACGTAGTTGTAGAGTTAGATAAGTTAATTCCTCTCTAATAGTCCTTGTAAATCATTTGTCTGTCCTGAGAGAGAATCTTTCCTTCATATTGGAATCCCTAAGATTTCTTCTTTTTATCCTGAATCAGTTTTTTTGTAGTTTTTCCTTACCGAGAAGGAGGGTCTAAGGACAGGGATAACCAGTTTTATTTAGTCAGCTTAGTTTTTTTAATCAACTATTTTTTATATTTTATGACAGATATTCCGCTTCTGTCCAATTACCGGCATGAAGCCAGATGAGGCAATTTTTTTATTTTTTTTTTGGGCTTTATAAATAAAATTGAATTTAATTCTCTAGATAAATGTACCATTTTTGTGTCTGTGGCAATTGTATTGTTAAGTATTTGTAAGGATACTGTAAGTTACATGCACTTGTGACGACGTACGGTGTCCTGACACCAGATTCTACTTGTTCTATATGCCACACATATGGGGTGTGTACGCGATACATAAGTGCCCGTAGGATGCTTACCCAGTAGGGCTGCACCACAATCAACAACACATCCTCATCTCTAAGTTGTCACATGTTGATGTTTGATTAGGGCCCCTTCCGCGCTCTAACAAAATGGGACATAACCAATCTGTCATGTCTACCAATGTATTAAAGGAGCAGTTCATTTCTTTCCACCATTCTCAAATGTTTAGGTTTTATTAGATTACATCTACTGGAAGGAAACTAGTTTTTTCAGGATTGCCGTCTGTATTAGAAACACTGAGAAAGACACTCATGTTTAAGTACATTCTTTTGGTGTGGCTTTTTGCCCCTACTCAATGCCAGACATGTGAGTCCAACTGCAGTCCACACAGAGGGCTCGGTCTGGGTTCAACAGCTGTTGTTATATTGGGGCGGGAACAGGCTGGCAGGATGCTGCTGGAAGCGACTCCCTGGTTGGCTGAGAGTTGCTGAAGAGCTTTTAGAAAAGCTGATGAGCCACATGGGGAGCCGACTGCCTTGCTTACCAGCTGTTGTGAGAGGTGCCTGGCTTTCTAACTGACAGGCAGCTCGGGGTGGAGGAGACGGCTGACTGGCTTTCATGGGAGTGCCTTTCTCCTGGCAGATTTTCAGCCACGTGGACGCAACAACCGCATTTTAGACCATTTTCCATTTCAGAAATAACCGAAAATGTTAAAAATACAATCTCAAGAACGTGTATTTTGGCATTTGTGATGATTAGTGTAGGATGTAGTTCCTGAACATTTTTTTCTTTTTTTTTTTTTGAACGTGATTGTAGTTTGAGGTTGGGATTTAGTTTGATTTCAATTGTAAATAGAAATAAGGATGGAATTCTTTTCTTTTGTATGGTCGATGATATATCTGTGAATGAGCTTAACTGTGGTGGTCTTTACTGGTTCCTTAAACACTTCTGAAGCCAGTGTCCACCTAAGACATAAGAGAGCATGACATTTTTGTCTTTCTAAACGGAGAAAAAAATAGACTCAAAACAAATACCAGGTCTCAGGAGGTTCAAACCATTTTGCACTTCTTCTCCTTTGCCCATCTGCACACACACTTACACTCATATTTACAAGCTGATAGGAAGCAGATATTCCATTTAACCTAACCCACTACAAAGAAATACAAGTTCACATTTTTTGCCTTAAAACACCTTAATACAAGAACCTGGGAGCTGAATCGGATCAGCACTTCCTCTGGTGAGAAATGCCTGCTCCGTATCAAAGCCACAGCTTTCCACATGAGAAAGCTGGCGCCATTTCTGCCTTGTTAGGTGTTTCACACACACACACACACACACCCACATACATATACATATATATATATATTTTTTTTTTTTTAACAAAGAGCAGCATTTTAGGTATTTGAATTCCAGTATCATGTGCAAAGTGTTACAAATTCAATCTAAAACCTTATTCAAAGATGGTACATCTCTGAAAAACAGAAGCTGTTCTGACATATTTCCTAGCTATAAATGCTGTTGGGTATACTTGTTAGACAGTACTGACAGACCATGGTTTTGAGGATTTGAGATCTTTATTGTTTTTTTTTTCTTGGAGTTGTACCTTGTAACTATTCTATTTTTATTTTTTACTAATAAGGATCTTATTCTAATAAAACAACTTAACAGGAACTGAGTCCTGTATTTGCAGCATTATAGGGCATACTAGATTAAAAGGCGCTACATCAATAAATGGTTTATTTTCAAACTTTTGTCATAGGAGCACTGAACAATAAGGCGCATTAAGCTAGAGAAAAAAAAATCAAAAGATAAGTCCAATCTATCAGACTATGAAGTGTGTTCACATTATTTCTAGAACTTGTTAATAACATGCTAAACATTAGCCATGTTAAAGGGATTAGCAGCATTAGATATTTTCACCTGTAAATCTCAACGTTGTTTGGAAGATGTATAAAAACAGACTAATATGGCTAAAAGAAAATTTACTGAATATGCTAACTCCCAACTTAGTTGGAAAAATATAGAAAAAAAATCACTCAGACACTGCTAAACTTTAGCTGTTAAAACCTGTAACTCTAGCCACATTATCATATTCACAATACCTGTAACTTCCATCCATGTTTGCTACACGTATTAAAACAGACTTACACTGTTAAAGCTAACATTACTGTAACTTGATTAGCTGCCAACCTTGTTAGTAGCACATAAAAAACAGCCCAACATTGCAACTTGTAAGTTGCTTTTGTTCATTTACAAAACACTCAACCACTTGTAATAAAGCATACAGGCATTCTGACGCCATGTCTGTTTCAAAATCTCTTCAACTTCAGTCAACAGTTAACCAGAATTAACTGGATTATACGGTGCACAGTCATTTAAAAAAAATAATAATAAAAAGTTCACCTCATAGTGTAGAAAATACAGTTAAACTGAAGTATCATATCTGAGAAGCTAAAAACGATCTTCAAGTCTCCTGGCGAAAAGATAAAAACACCTGCTAGGATTACCCAGTCAGTGTTCAGTCCCAGGGAACCTCCCACACATTGCCCTTCTGCCTCACCCCGATGGCCACTTGAACGTTCAACTCCCCCATTACTGTGCTCTCTGAAAGAGGAGCCATTTTTCACATATTAGATATCCCTGCTAAAGAAAAACCCGGCACAGTTCACTAACAACTGATTAGATGACTTTTTCAATGCTTTTTTTGGAACTTCTTACAGATGACTGAGCAGCCAATAAGACACTTTGTTGTTCAGATTCTGCTGCATTGCTGCTCAGTCGATAGCCTTTTATTAAAGGAAAGTTCTTTGATTTTACCAGCATTCACTAAGGGTCATATAGTTAGATAGCATGTATGTCACGGCTTTTTATTGATTCCAGATCGCACAGAGTATCTCAGACACCTGCTTGCTAGGATTATATTTTCCCTGTTCAGATAATGTGCCTTTGCACTAGTATATTCCATAGAAATGTCTTTGTCTTCAGTATTACTCAAGATAGATAGCTGGGCAATAGTTCACACAGCACTTCAATGTGATGGTGTTGATTGACAGCAGTCCAACTGACCTCCATTCCATCAATCATATGACAAGCCTCACTTGCTCAAAGCTGCGCTGATGTGAAAAATAAATTGTCCCATTATTAAATTCTTGAGGTGAGTCAAGAGCAACTGGGAATTCATAGTTTGCTTATTGTTGATCTTAAAATACTGGTATCACTTCCCTGTCGCTCTATCAGTCAAGCATTTACTTGTTGTGGATTTCATTAGGCACAACGGAAGTAGATACATTTTTGGATTTGACAAAAAAAAAAAAAAATGTTATTTATCTGTATGCCTGGGATATCATTTTTTTGCCCAAAGGACAGCCCAGAAGCACTCATCCTGTCAGCACAGGAGCAGGCCCTGAGCACCAGAGCAATAGAGATCCACCACACCAGACAAGACCCGAGGTGCAGGCTGTGCAAAGAGGCGCTTGAGACGATCCAGCAACAACTGTGGGGTGTAAGATGCTGGCAGGGAAAGCAAACGTAGAGCGCCCCAACCAGGTGGCTGGAATAGTGTATAGCAGGGGTGTCAAAGTCATTTTGGTTCAACAGCCACATTCAATCAATCTGATCTCATGTGGGTCGAAACAGTAACATACAAGCAAAATAACTTTTGGTTAACTTGTTATCTGTAGCTTTGTTTTTGTTTTTTCTCCATTGGAAAAAATGGCAAAAAAAACTTAGCTGGCAAAGATAAGCTGTTTATTTCTTGATCTCTTGCTATGCCAGTATATCGTTTCCTTTGATCTCCCTACTGGCGAAATTGTGCATTGCAGCCATTTCTTTAAATAACCATAACTCGCCACAGGAATGGGCTAGAAACTTGCTTTTTTTCCCCAACATCCTTATATTTTTTTTCCTCTTCACGAATGGGGCTCATTAAACCACCGGGCGGGCCGGATGTGGCCCGCGGGTCATTTGTTTGACACCCCCGGTGTATAGGGATGTGTATGGATTATGGACTGAAAATCCCCAAAGTCATAGGCCCAGTCTGAATTCTTCCCTTCTCCCCTCCATTTGAAGGGGCAGTTTAAGTGCAAGTGTGTCCGGGATATAATTTTTTTTTATTTCACCCTCCAAGCAGAGGGATACTAAGTCCTCCGTCATGAAAGTAGACCGAAATGAGATGCGCTTTTTTTCATGTGGGAACGTTCTGAAGCACATAAGTTTACATTTAAATGTAAATCATGTTTTTTTTTTTGTTGTTGTTGTTGCTGTAGCATGACCTTTTTAAAGATAAGAAACCGATGTTGTTATGCATATTCAAGCGCTGGGAGCTCCGCGCTAGAGCTAGCAGACCGGGGATTATTAGTGACGTCATTGATGAAAGTAATGTCCGAAATATGAGACACTATTTTTTCATAACTTTGGAGGGCTAAATAAAGGGCTAGGGAGAATGGAAGAATTGGGATTGGACCAAAGTGAGCAACTCCTCTAAAAGTCTGATGCTCCGTTCACACCGCCCTTGGCATTTAAGCAACATCTTCCGATATAACACGCTTAAATGCACTTTATGGGCTTCAAAACTCTTATGTCTAAAACAGTTATTCAGTTGTAATGCTTTTTTTTGGTTAAAATAGAAACAAAAAAGCCCCCTCACCCTTTTAGTACTAATGATGAAAAATCCATAACTAGAAAAAATCTGACTCACATTTCAAAGAAAACAAGAAGAGTTTTATAGAACCTGGCAACCTTTCATGGATCTTTTTGAGATTATGGATACCGACTGTTAAATTTGATGTCCTCCATTTGAGGTTTACAATAGTACTGAGTTTTTTGTTTGTTTTTTTACATTCAGGAAACAAATTTGTTTGTGATCTTTATGTGAAAATCTGAAAATCTGAATTAAAAAGAAAGAAAAAAACAGACCACATTTTTGCAAAGTTTCTACGACCATTTTCCGGCTCCACGTATGCAAACGGATGGCCACTAAACACGTGTTGTAAGGTCGAACTTTGACTAATCTGGGATTTGGATTAGGTAGTGATGTGTGGATGGCATTCCTTTTCAGTCATGTAAGTGTCAATCCATTGAAAATTGATCATGGGGAAAAATATAGTAAATGAATAACTGTGACTGGAAATAGTCTTTCAGATATCAGATAGAGCGCAAAATAATAGTAAGAATAGACTCCTGTCTGTGAGGGTGTTTGTCATGGCAATGTTTTCCTCTGCCTTTTTTGACCATAGTATTATACATTAATGACAAGGCAGGAAGACAGAACTGCCCTGGAAAACGAACAAACACAAAAAATACTAGTGTCTTGAAGGGATAGTACTATACATCATGTATGTGCCCTTTTTTTTATATCTATGCTTTCCAAAAAGTGCAGTGGTCCAGAATTGGAGCAAATTGGCCATGAAAAGTGAAGGTGATGCTGGAGCACAGGTAGTGGATCCATGGCTCAGCCAGATTGGAAAACAGCTGAGATTTCCACTGAAATCAAAAGGAATCGTACGCAGTCCAAGCAGGCATTTCCCATGTCATGGTGGTGTGCCTAGCTGTGAGAAGATTAAGCTCACCAGAATGCATCTGGAAGTGTTATGAAACACAATTGCATTACCAAGCAGTTGCAGCTAATTAAAAGGGAAATGAGGAATCCACCCTTTTACCTCTCCGGAGTTTCATATTCCCTGTCCCTCTGCATGACAATTGTCTCGAACTCCCCCCCCCTTAATTAAAGATTTACCAAGGGATACATACATTACTGCCTAAATAAATTGATTACCTGTCCAGCCAAGTGACGGGTCATTAAATGCTCGTCAAAGTGTGCCAACACCACACAAGGTGGCTGAGGCCTGCAATTGGCTCCTTTCTTTCTGCAACAAAAGACCACATTGATTTCCATCAGTGGAGCCCCCCCATCCACTGAGCACTCTGGTTTTCTTTGAGACCTCTGCAGAATTCCACACAAAATTCTCACAGATCTACAAGGACCTATGTCAAGCAAAATCAACTTTTTTGAGTGTGAAATCCTCACGAAAAACACCCCCAAAGAGGTATTTTGATTCATTCACACATCTGAGTATTCCTCTAAAAAACTATGCACTCTGAGCACCAGCCCCTTCCAATCCATGAAAATCACAAAGTGGGGACCAGCCCCCTCCAGGAAGAGTCTGCGCTGCTAGCACTGGCCCCAGGCTAACACCACTTTCTCCGCGGAGTTGTGGTGATTGAAAAAATAATTTCATTTTTTATTTACAATATTGTATATCTGCCTTTAGTAGACCAGGCGTCTATTCCAAAATATTTAATTTATTAATTTATTTAATTTATTAGAGATAAGCTTCAGATGGAGACCGAAAAGTGATGGTTAATTTGTTCATTTTGCTGTGAAACGTGGTTAAAAAATGCAGTCAGCACCACCAAATGAACTTTTCAGGATTTATTGAAATGATAAAAACATTGTATTATGTTCTGATTAGCACTGGCTGTCAACGTTTCTGTTCTCTTTGAAGCATCGTCAATCTCTGTATCAAAAATACTCTTTGCTTTCATGTGAATCATTTTCCTGGAGACACGTGGACCTTTCCGTCTTTGCTCAATAATCCATGTTCACGGATCTCTTCCGCGAGCCCCGGATCCCAGTCACGGTAATAGCAACACCCAGAGAGCGCGGTGGGTCGATCCGCCTTACGTCCCGCTCCGCTCCCGGTTGGGGGGAAGGACCTCGCAATGCCTGCAACCACCAAGGCTGAGGTAAGAGTCCCATGCTTTTGCTGTATAATGAATGAGAATTACATACACACAAATCAAAGTAGAAAAGTTGCACTACCTATAATAATGCTACTGTGAATGCTTTTTGCTGAAAGTAGTCGCTGAAGATGCTGAAGGGATTTGCTGAAAATGCAAAAGCTATTTGCAAAATGTTAAATTTGATAAGAGACTGGAAATGTTATTAAAGAACTATGAAAGAGTGCAGTACTTGACCTAATTTTCTGAAAAAAATTGTAGTAAAATTGATTAAAAATCCATAATAAATCCCAATTTTGCAAAAATATTTAGTGTTTCTTAAATATGAGCTAAACTCCAAATTAGCCAAAAAAAAGCTCGCACATTGCTAAAACATTACCGAAACTCCAACATAATCTAAAATCCTCAGCAAAATTAATTAGTCAAACCGTTGATGAAAAAGAAGCTAAACTCTAAATTAGCCTAAAAAACCCCAGTAGATAACAAATTAGCCAAAAATGTTAGAATGTTGCAAACATATAAGCAAAACTCCAAGACAGCCTAAAATTCCTCAGTAAATTACATTTTTCAAAAATATTAGACTGTTTCTAAAATATAAGATAAACTCTAAATTTGCCCCAAAAACCCCAGTAGATAATAAATTACTCAAAAATGTTAGCATGTTGCTAAAATATTCGCTAAACTATAAAAACAGCCAAAAGATTCCTTAGTAAACTAAATTTGCCATTTCCCCATTGTGGGACTAATAAGGGTTTTCTTAATCTTAATCTTAAATTAGTCACAAACGTTAGCATGTTGCTAAAATATTAGCTAAACTCCAGTTTTTTTGAAAATTACTATAAATGATGAAAACATAGTCCATGAATATATTCAAAGGCGTGTTGCTAATCTACTTAAAATTGTTTGAAATAGTTTTACATCTACTTACATACATATATATTGTTACACAAGGATCCTTAATTACCCAAATCTATGTTGGTAAGGTATAAATGTCTGATCATAAGTCATGAACCTACTAATGATAACTCATGTAAAGAAAATGGAAAGGTCGAGCCGGAGTGGGATTATATAAGTTCGTTTCCTCCCACTCTCTTTCAAACAATCTATCATTTGATGCCGTTATCCTATGTTTATTGGTGTAAACCTCTGTTGATTGATCGTATTGTACATGCAATATTTTTTCTTGATTGCTTGAAATAAACCATTTCTAAACTAATCTAAAAGTCTAAAACTTAGCCACAGAGTTCTCACAGGCACACTGGTTGAGTAACTCTGAGTTAAACGTTCTTATCTTTAGTAAAGCCTGAAAAACACCTTAAAGCACAGTACTCTGGAGAAAGGTTAACTAGATGGTAAAAAATTATCCATTTTTTGTAGTATGTCATCTTTGAATGCAGGAATCTTGACAGACAGTATGTCTTTTTTTGCAATGTCTTCTCTTCAACCTGCTTTTCATGCAGGCAGGAATTCGAGTTTGTCTGTTGGATGTAGCTTTTCCAGTAAAAGTGATGCTCTTAAAACTCAACTTCAGGCCTCCAAAACACTGCTGAGTGAAAGTTCTCTCTGCAAACTCCCTTTTTTCCCTCAGATAACTGTCACAAGGTATCAAAAGCAAAAGGTATTTCAGAACGCTTTGCACTGAGGTATTATGATGGGTACAATTTCAAATTGAGCATTTGCAAAAAGGTAGCCTAACAGCATGAAAATATGCGATTTAACGGCACAAATGCATTTCCGTTGCTTTTTGGAGGTCATGCGACTGCTGGAACATCAAAGCCATTTCCTGTAAGTTTGGATGTTAAACAGTCTGCTGCTAAAAATGAGCTGCTGTAAAGTTTTTAGTGAGTGTGTCCAACCTCACAGCATTATATGATGAAACAGCGGCTGTGCCAACGCCAACATCAGAGGGGTGCCCATAAAAGAAGCTACCATGGATTATAGATATTTGACATGTTTGAATCGAATTCAGATTCAGATTCAGATGAAGATTCAGATGAAGATGAAGCGCTGCGTTTCGGAGTGTGATTTCTCTCACAGAAATCGGTCCCTTCGACTCGAGTCTGAAATCATTTATCCAAGGATAAAAAGAGGCTCGGGAGTGACAAAGAGGTTGTCAGCTCGGCTTCCCTGATGCTCATTATTGAAAATGACTTTGTTGTTTTACACTGATGGGCTCTTTGAAGCTTCACAATGCCGGGTTAGGCATTTGTCTTTGACTTTCAGTGGAAAAATTGGAATTCTAAAATAAAAAGTGGGGAAATGGGACCAGAGAGAAATATGAACACTGATTCAGTCTTTTTTAGGTAATACAGTTTAATAAACAGGGATGAACTTACTGACAGAGGCATCAGTTTGATCAACTGACACACTTCTTTGTTTGCATGTTATATTGTGTAAAGCATGACTTCCCAGTGCAGGAGAATGCTTTTCTCATTGTTAATTCAGCCCTAATGCTTAGAGTAGTAAATGGATGATACATAATGATCATTTTCTGCTCTGAAATTGAACCAGTGGTGTAGAAAACTTTCAGTGAGTTCAACGACGAAGCAAATTTTCACACTTGAGGTCCCCTAAGATGGAAGAAGATTAACCAGGGTAATTAATTGTAAAATGGATCTGAATGTGTGAGAGCTAAAAAACAAAAATATACATGATAGAAACTTCCATAGAAGAGATAGATAGATAGATAGATAGATAGATAGATAGATAGATAGATAGATAGATAGATAGATCCTTAAGAGGGTGGTAGAGAGGAGCGGCGGGTGTGTATTCCTTCACGTGGCTCCCATAGCCCTTGTGCTATCTTGTGGGGTCCAGATGACCCCCACCCTTACGTTGACACGTTTTTTGTCCCATGACAAAGGATGGACAGGATTTCATGTCTGTCATAGACACCAGTGAAAATCACAAAATCATTGAAAAAAAAATTCTGCACGTTGTAGGTTCCAGACGACCCCACTCCCAACGTTAACGTACCTATGATAGCACAAGGGTTAGGAGGCATTACGAAAATGGGACGTACCATTGTTGTGTGTGTCTGAAACTACACACACTTGTGACATACGGGAGATGCTGTAGTGCAATGTGCTTACGCCACGCCCTTTGTCATTAGTATTGTGAGCATTGGTCCCTTACTGACTGGGTCCATTTTCTGCACATAGGGGTTGCGCAGGTGAAACATGGGACTCATGTGGGATGTCCACAAGATTGTCTAATTTCCTAATTATTAACAGTCAGAATGCGAGAACGGAGCACCAGGTAGCGTTCACTACAACCTGTTCCATGCACCATGCCTGTAGAAAAATGTGAATAAGTATTTTCTCTCTGTGGGCACACCGGGTTGTCTATAGTCTTAGAATAAGCATTATATGATTGTTTTTCTATGTAAAAATAGACAATATACAATATTTAGTAATAGATTTAATATTTATCAGTTTAACAGTAGTACTATTTTATTCTACTCCTACTGATTTGTTTACAAGTTAAATACTGAACAATATACCTGCTTATCATGTTCACCAATCATAGATGTCAGAGGTGACCTAAACACCATTGTTTTTTTGAAACCACAAGTGTGAATCAGCCCCTCAAATACCAGTAATTCAGTGCCTACAATTATTCCTGAAAATGCAGGAGTACCTTTTGATTCTAGAGCTTCACATCTCTTAGTTGTACTTTAGTTACTGTCACAGTTGAGATATTTATAACCTTGCCTCCAAGCTATCCTTTTAATAGGTAAGTGATAGAGGCGGTGCTGAGGAGCAGCTGACATTTAGCCTTAGAGTCAGCATAAAATCCTCATGAGTGTTATTGGAAGAAGCTGGAATACCCAAAGAAAACACGACGGATGCTGTAATCGAGATTGTTTGTTGGTGAAGGTACCCGCTATGCAAGAACAAAGAACTCAGTAATACGCTGGCATGTTCAGCTGGTCTAAGAAACATCAATACCAAAGTCATGAAACAGTAACCTATCTAAACCTTGTGCTATCTTATGGGTCCAGATGACCCAAGCCTTACATTGACGTTGATGAAGGTGGACAGGATTTCATATCTGCCACAGACACCAGTGAAAACTTCATTACCAATTCTGGTTATGATTATGTTATTGTATATTGTGGTCCTTCAACTGATGGTCAACACCAGTGGATTCTATTAGAATTAACATTGTAACTGGTTCTTTTCTGGATGGTTCGTGTGATTCTTACACAAAACTGACCTATTATAGCTGCCTTAATAATGTTTATCATACTTTTTTGTATTAAATTAGATTTTCTCCTTTAAACAAACTAATCAAATACAGTCAAATCTCATCTAATTGTTGAAAATCTGCTTCTAGATTTGCAGCAACAGAAATATATACGATTTTTATGACTTAAAAACAAACCAAAATATTAGTCTTTCTGTTCTCCTCTTCTCATACTGTTTTACATTTGAAAATCTGTGTTTCTTCAGCTAGAAAAAAAGGAGCAGTGCTATAAAACAAAATTCCCACTAGAGAATTGTTCTGCACAGCATCTCGAGCATTTAAGAGGAGTGAGAGTGTTGCTGGTGCAGAGTTGTGGGTGGATGAGAACCTATCAGGTTTAAAGCATCACAATGAGAAACTTAGCCTTTCTGCCATTTTTGTGAATCGCTAAACTGATAGGAAATGTAAAAAAATATGTTTGTCTCAGAAAACACTAGTTTCACACGAAAAAGACTGAATGTTCATCTGGCTTTGATTACATTTCAGATGTGGTGAAATGCAGATAACAACATCAGCTGGTGGAGGAGCCTTCAGTAGTTGGGAATACTATTTCACAGAAAATGAGCTGAGATGCTGGCAGAGCTAAACAAACGGTACTGTTTTCATGTTGTGGTCATGGTAGAAAATAACAACTGAAGTTTCAACATTAATAGAAAACCAGAAGGTCGTAAGACTGAAACACAACCTTAGCATAATGACGACAAACTGGACAACTTTGTCTAGCTAATTTTGTGTGTAAGCAAGTAAATATGCCCCATAGGAAATGATGAGGAAGTCTTCATATTTCAACATTTTAAATAGATTAGCAACAAGCCTTTACATTTATTTATAAGCTATGTTTTCATCTTTTACAGTAATTCTTAAAAAAATGTAGTTTAGCTAATATTTTAGCAACATGCTAACGTTTTTGGCTAATTTAGCTTAATGAGGAATTTTAGGATATTTTGGAGTTTACTTAGTACTTAAGCAAGGTTTTCTGGCTAATTTGGCATCAACTGAGGTTTTTTCATGCTAATTTGGAGTTTGCCCAACATTTTAGCAATATGCTAACGTTTTGGTTAATTTGCTCTTTACTGGGTTTTTTTTAGGCCAATTGGGAGTTTAGCTTCTATTTTAGCAACAGGCTAACGTTTTTGACTAATTTAGCTTACTGAGGAATTTCAGACTATTTTGGAATTTAGCTAGTATTTAAACAATGTGCTAGCTTTTTTTACCTAATGGTACTGCTAATGGTACTAATGGTAATGGTTAGCTACTGGTGTTTTTTTAAATGCTAATTCACAGTTTAGATAATATTTTAGCAACATTGAAAATGGCAAATTTGCCATCTACTGAGGTTTTTATATGCTAAGAGTTTAGCTTATATTTTAGCAAAAGGCTAACTTTTTTGACGTTTAACTGAGAAATTTTAGGATATTTCTGGTCTGGTGTGAACTACACTATAGGTTAAAAAGGTTGCCGAGTGGAAGCAGCCTCCGTTTCGCGCTGAAAGGCGGCGCTTCCGTGTGCGTTTTGAACCAGGAGCAAAGGCAGCTGTGACTAAGGCAAAACACGAAGCCAGGCTATAATAATAATAACATTTGATAACTTTGATTATATGAGGGATTATACAGAATCTACATCACAGCTCTTTGAATTTAAGTAGTTTTTGGAAACATTTAAGTATTTCTGTTGCTCAAGAAAATGCTTGGTCCTTTATTCTTCTTTCTCACTAAATCAATGTTTCAGTGTCCTGGATGATTTTCTCTTTTTACCCAAAAGACATCTAATGTGAAAGTTCAGAACAATGTAAGGTTAATATTTCAGAAGCAAACAATTTTTTATTTTATTTTACAAAAAATGTACCTTTTTTAATTTGTAAGACAGTGGTCCCTCATCTACTGTGATGATACGTTTCATAAATAAAGTGAAATGCGCACAATAGGACTATAAGATGTTTGAAGACTGTAGAACCCCTCACTACACACTTTCTACACCTTTCTCAGACAGACATGAACATTTTCACATTTTTCTCTCTTGTTTAAACTCTCAAAGTTCAAACCTTCATAGAAAATTAAATCAGAAACGTGTTTGCGATTGAAAATGTATGTAGATTTGGAAAACTGAACCCATTCTGTACAGGACATGGCATGGAGGAGAGTCAACAGCCAACCAGGACACAGAACTAATGCACTGTAAAATGATAGTAAAAAAAGTAGAATTGCATTGGAAAAGACTGCAAAAGGTGAAGCACAATATAGCGAGGTAGCACCGTATTTCACTTTTACCACAAAAGTATTGTGTCAAAGTACCAGAGTGAAGGGGCTTTGCTGAATAACAGTTGTTGATACGTGTTTGTTAAGTCTTTGCTGAAATCCTCTGGCTTTATCCTTAAGTCAAAAAACATACATAGTGGGTTATCGCTGACTCGTGTTATTTCTTTGTTTGCGTTGACCCTTTAAATCATGAAAACCTGTACAGCATGAGACCTGTTTTTTATTCTGTCAGGTTAAATAAACCGAGAAAGCTCCAATCCGGTTTGACTTGGAGATAATGGTTATCTTCAGGCTCAAGTTATGTAACACATTTCTGTCTCTGCACAGATCGTAATTGTGCCATCGTTATCATTTAATTATTAAGCCAGATTAAGCTATAGCCTCAATGATTCACATTCTGTTTACTAGATATAATGGGAACCTAGTTGGAAAGTATGTAATCTCTCAACATAAATATAAAATACATATTTTGTTTAGATGGTACAGGTTGAGTTTTTATTGCTTTATAAATGTTCCTGTGATCATCTCTGTGCTTCTCTGTTCAGCTTGAGCTAACTAAAAATACAATCTCTCTATGAAAACTATGAAAAAGAAAATCTTCAAAGACCCAATTTGTGTTACTTTATGATATAGTGGCATTCACCAGCAACATCATTTGTATTCTTTTTGATCTGTATAGACTGCTGGGGTGATGGAATAGTCCATTACTGAGCCAATCAGCAGATGAAAGATGAGACACTTGCATGCTACACGCTGCACTTCCCGCTGGTTTTTTGGAACTGACCTTCAACGCTACTTTACAACGGAGTCGTAAATACACCATCGAAATCAATAAATATATCAGAATGAAGTCAAAAATTGACGAGAATAAAGTCGTAGAGTCATAACTTTGTGAGAAAAAAGTAACAATTTAATAAGATAAAAGTTAAAAATGTACGAGTAAAAATATCTTTCTATATATTTGTTTTATTTTTGTAGTTTGTAATTTTTCTAACACTTCCAGAGTTAAAAAATGAAGACTTATTAAAATACTTTTATTAGTCTATCCTCGTAAAGTGTTTTCATCATTTTATTTTTCTTTTTTTTTTTTAATTTGTGGTCTACTTTTATTTTCAATAAAATTACAATTTTATTCTTATAATTTTACAAGTTTACTATCATAAAAAGTATCACTTTTCTATCATATTTTTACAATTTAAGTCTTGTTAATTAATTATTTTTCTTTTATACTTTAATGAGTTTATTCTTGTAGAATTAATCAGTTTTTGTTTCATAATTTTATAACTAAATTCTTGTAAAATGAAGACTTTTTCATAAAAATAGAACTCTTTAAAAACTAGTTTTACGACTTTATTCTTGTATTTTAATTTGTATATATTCATAAATGTATTATATTAATAATTACGTTTTTTTCCTATTTATTTTCACGTCGGCCTCATCACTCCGTCTGCTGGGTTGGTGTTCTTCTGCTGCTCTTGCTTGATGTGTACTGCTATGAAAAAGTCCAATCTGATTGCACTGCCATGTTTCCAGGTTTAATTTGTTGCAATCGCACCATAGGGGATGTACAAAACAACACTTTTATTAAAAGTGCAGCCATAAGGAGCTGTGTTGCTGTGCTACAGTCCAGACATTTGTTGTTTTCCCATGTTAACAAACCCAACAGAAACTCTCCAGGACGCTCCGACTCTCCCTGTCAGCCTCACCTTGGAGATGAAATAAAAACATGACTGCAGAGGCTTTACAAATCCAATTCTTAAAAACTGTTTGTTGATCTTTCGGGTTTCTGCCTCTGCACATCCTTCCAATAAGTAACACAAGACAACAAAGTGCCATCATTCTAGATGTTATCTGACTGCAAGAATAATAGAAGAATAATACCTTTTATTTTATGTATTTGAAACAAAATATAAAGTTTATTAGAACTTCATTATTTTTAGTTAAATTTTCAACAATAATCTACAATTCTATCTAAAAGAAAATTGAAAAACATTTTAAAGAATGAATGTTGTGACAAAATTGCATTCCAAACCAGACACTAGCTGACTATGGGGGGAAACAGATTTAAAAAAACGAAATGATTTTTCTTTGTAACTTATAGTGACAAAACAATAAAAAATAAAACCTATTTGTCCCTTACCAATCAATTACCAGGAGCTGCAACAAGTGATGTGACACTTGCGTCACTTTGGGCTGACTCAGACTCTGAACACAGACACGAACACGGCAGTCTGGAGCATTTCCCTTATTATTCCGGATAAATTGTTGGGCTGCAGACAGTGATGGATCTGAGCTGATCATTTCAAAGATAAGCAAATTCAATTTAAAGAGGATATATTCGGAAAAAGTCATTTCTCCTGTGAACGAAGGCATTCAATGGGGCGGCTGGAACGATTACCAGCTCAAAACAGAGAACGCAAAACGACCTTGACACCACGTCCTTAACCTCTGGAATATTAAAATGTATTAATCATTGAGAAGTGATTTGTGAAATCATAGATAAAATTAGATTTTAAAGACTTCATTAACTTATAATTTCCTACTAGACCCAAAGTGCTGGAGAAATAGCACAATTATTTAGAATTACTGGTAGTTTAGTGCTGAAAACTTGGTCCAATAATGACTTCTATCCACACAAATGTATAGACTAATGTATTTAAAAGTTAATATGTTGTTAAAATTGTTAGAAATCTTAGCACTAGGTAAACAGAAGGTTCCCACTGGAGGCGTGGATGGGCAATTCACACCGGAGGCACAATTTGCCGCGACGGTCCACAGGCGCTTCTGCTAGAGCTTTTTTTTGGTTTCGCCTTCATGGGTAAGTTAATGACCTAAAAATATTATCCCATGTTTCAGTTAAGAAGAAGCAATAGTTAGTAGGCCGACACTTCCTTAATTTACCAGTTGTTGAGGCCCACAGAGCGAAGCGGGGGTGTGATTGTATGCTTATTTTCATTTCTACAGTCTGTTTAGATACAAAAACATGACCGCATTTGTCAATTGCTGTGTTTTATTGTGGCTATATTTTGAAAATAAACCAGATTTTCTCATGTATCTTGATGTAACTTCATGTCAGAGTTGACGTGGATCGCTCGCGCACAAAATAGACCTGACGGCACAACGATTCGCTACACAACGCGTACCTTCCACAGATTACTGCGGCGCTTCGCGTTTGGTGTGAACCACTCACATGCATTAACAAGGGCACCGTTTTTCGGCGCTCCATTCCGCGGTTCTTCTGCGTCCAGAGCGAACCAGGCGAAAGAGTTAGTGTTGTGCAAATAGAAACATGATGCTATCACTTCTTTTAAGTTTCTTTATTTTTATTGTCTTTTAAAATTAAAATAGTATGTATATTTTTCTAAATTTATCCTTACCACTTTACTCCACATTCCACGAAATAATAAAAGATAATATTTTAACAAATGGATGGTGCTACAAAGCTGCATCGACTCTAGTTTGTTCATGATATTGTCAGTTTTAGTCATGCGTCATGCATAATAACAGACTTCAAGATCTGTTTCATAAAATAACAATATCTTGTGCTTTGACCCGAATGGATCATCCGGACTAGGGGTGTGCCAAAATATCGATACTGTGATATATCGCGACATTTAGTCCTGCGATTGATTCTTGATGGGTTCGAACCAAGTATTGATCTTTTATTTTTGTTTGAAGAGGCTGTAAAATGTTATACTCATCATCCGAGAGACATTCCTTTGGAGGTTGATAGGGGGCGCATGTTGGGAGACCGGCCGTCGAGGGAACTGTTTTACCTGAAAGCTCCTGCAGTTGTTTAATTTTTATTCTGTTGTTAATAGAATATATTATATATATATATATATATATATATATATATATGATTTTCTATATATCAAGAGTTACTAGAGATTAATTTTACCAATAATTCCAGTATCGCGATATTATCAATATCGTGAGCCATGGATCGTGTATCGTCATCGCATTGTGAGGATCGGTCCCAATTTGTGCCAAAAAACAGAACATTGAAACACTTCCTGCTCTGTGTGATGCTTATTTTAATAATATTTTGAACACAATTACAAAGTTTTATACGTTTTTGTCAAATAAACATTGTCTTAAAAACAACAACACAGTTTTAGTTGCTTGGTGTCCACAATGTGCAAATGATTGAATTATTCGGAATCATAAGGGCATAATTACCAGAAGCAAAATTTCATTTTTTTTGGCATCAAACACATTTTGTGATTAAATACCTTTTGTGTGATTTTCTTTCTTTTTTAATCCCCTACAGTGAAAAAAATAAAATAAACAGTAATATAATGAAAATAATACCTTTGCTGGACACTGCAACGACAGCATGACCTAAAATGAATAAAACGTGAATATAATGACTCTAATAACTCTTTTTATAAGAGGTCTTGAAGAGAATTTAAACAAAAATTTGGAACTTGCATTAGATAAAACATTAAAAAATAAATGTTTGGCAAAGTGTGCTGGCAATTGAAGTTCTTGTGCTGTTGTGGTGATAATTTCTTTGACAGCTTCAGTAAATGATCTCACACTTCTGTATTTTCACACTATAAGTCATTCCAGAGTAGAAGTTGCACCAGCCAAAAAATACATAGTGAAGAAGAAAAAAAAAACATATACAAGTCACACTTTACTTTGAAATTTATTTCCCAAAATATGAGAAAAAGAACGGATATTTCATTTTGAAACACAAGTCATAGTAATGGAATAGATGACAATAATAGAATCTGTCCACATTTCACTACATTTGATGCTTATTCAGCTTCACGAAACATATGAATAATCTAGTATATTAGTGCAACACAACTATTCTAAAAACAAGTCAGCTAAACTCTTTATTTCACTTCAAATCACTAAATTTATTGAATTCTTTGTGTCACTTTGGAACAATTCTGCCAAACCCGGAGTCAGTAGCAAATACTGATACACCTATAGTGGTTGTTGTTGTATTTTTTTATCGCACATAAGTCAGCCAAAATTCCCAAAACATGACAAATACGGTGGGGAAAAAATCAGCATAACCTACAAACAGAAGTGGCAACAAATGAATAAAATGAATAATAACAATGAAAACATCAAGTTAAGTAAATAAATGTACCGTAAAGAATAAAGTGTGATTGACAAAAATATGTATAATAATAATAAAAAAAAATATCAAGTTATTAAAATAAATTTACCTTAAAGAATAAAGTGTGACTGAAAAAAAGTAATAAAAAAGATCAAGTCAATTGAATAGATTTACTTTCAAGAAGAAAGTGTGATTTACAAAAAAAAAGTATACTAATATTTATAACATTACCTGCGATAATGCTAGTGCTGTAAGCTGAATGTGCTGAAACTGAGAGCTGCAATTTGGAAGCTAGGCAAATTATTAGCTAAAAGTCAAATTAGCTAAAAACTGGAAAAATTGCCTAATTTTGCCAAAACAGATAGCACAGTGTTAAAATATAAGCTTAACTCCAAATTGGTCAAAAAACAGCCAGAAAAAATGCTAAAATGTTAGCTAAACGTCAAATTACCCTAAAAAACAAAAGTTGCTGAAGATTTTAAAGTTTGAATTATGTCTTTAGTTGTAAGTATGCAGAAGTTCACAAGTTTCAAAGTGTACAAAGTTGAAGGATTTGAGCTATTTCTAATATATTTCCTATGGGGAATACTTCTCTCAATATTTCAAAAACTATGTATAAATATTTCAAAACAGGCAGTAATGTCCTGAACGAGCTGAATGATTCCAAGATTGCTGAAATTGCTGCACGTGTGATTGAGTTTTGCGTGCCAAAAAACGTACAGAAAGGAGCAGGAGAATCACTTAAAAAAACATCAAGTTAATTAAATAAATTTACCTTAAAGAATAAAGTCTGATTGAGAAAAAAATATTGGTTGCCCTTCATGCAGGTACTGGCTGCAACTAAAGTATTTAAGCATGTCTGTAGAAAAATTGCAGATCTTGCTTGTACTCAGTTGATTTATTAGCCACTAAAGAATGCAGAGCCACACACTCAACATCTCCTTGAGTCAAAGTTGAAGGAATTTTATTTTTTTCTCGGACACATCAGTTTATGGGTCTTTCACATGACTTGACAAAGAAGTGTTGTGGTGGCAGCTACATGACAGCTCGCGTCAGACAGATCTCGACAATCTTTCATGTTCTGAAGTGAGTTGACAGACCAATTTGTAACTCCACGGGAATCAGCACAGCTGTTGGTAAATTCACCGCAGCCACCACGGGATGGCTCAAAAATACCAAAGCGGTTCTTTAAACTGGTCTCTTAGTTGTTGTTGTTTTTTTGTCTTTTAAGAATGTGCAATTTTCATTAACAGAAACACTATTGATTTATTCAAGGACCCGAGAAAAAAATCTAAAGCCGTTTTGCAAAGGTTTGAAAACTAAATATTTGTTGCACTGTTTGCTTCAGGGACCTTCAGCTGTTAATCAAGGACCCAATATTTGAGCCCTTTGCTGCTGGCGAGGAAATGTGTGTGTGAGTATGTGTGGCGTTGAAAGGATGGTTTTCTTCTCCACTCTATAAACTGAGAGCTTTCCCTCATCTTTCAGATGTACTTTTTAACTGCCAGAGAAAATGAATCACAAAATGAAGAAACATTAATACATTGCTGACACATGGTTTTCTTCATGCTGTGCCACTGCACATGCCTCTGCAATATGCTGAGTCATAGATCCATTTATTGCAGGAAAAAAAGCTGTGAGTGGAGCATCAGAACCTCTTAAAGTCCAAGTTCGATCTTCTTCTGATGCTACACATTCTCCCTCCCAACTCGTCATACATGGACGTATGGTTTGGGTCTTGTTGTTTTTCGACGTGTTGCCTGTTCCTATTAACTCTTTTACACCGGAGCTCCAGTGTTTACGTTCTTAGACTTCCTGCAACTTTTCAACTATTAACACAATCAACAAAATTCCAGCAGATTCTGAAGGAGAAAAGCGACTCCTTCAGAGTCTTCTGGAGTGACGTTGATCATGTTAACGGTTAAAGATTTTGTGTTCAAGCATCACCAATGACGCGTCAGGTATTGAACGGTTGAATCAGGGGTCCTCAACCTTCAGAGCACAGTACCAGACGTGGAGGTAAAGGTAGTGATCCGCGTCCCAAGGTTTGAGGGCCCCTAATTAGCGTCTGCGACCCGGCACCAAGCGGCCCTTGGACTGGTACCAGTTCGGGTCCTGGAGGTTGGGGACCCCTGATTTCATAGGAACAGTCAGCACATCAAAAAAGGATGGGTAGGGACACCCAAAATGTCAAAAAGGGATGTATAGGGGCCTGAAGCATGTGTCCATATATGAGGAGTTGGGAGTGATGTCTGATGTATCGTAAAAGCGTTCCCAGTAGGGTAGTGCCAAAATATTGACATTGCGATATATCGCGAAATTTAAATCGCGATTGATTCTCGATGGGTTCTTGCCAAGTATCGATCTTTTATTTTTGTTTAAAGACGTTGTAAAACGTTATATTCGTCATAATATGGTGAGACGTTCCTTTAGAGGTCAATAGGAGCCGTGTGTTACGAGAATGTCACGGCCACCAATGTTTCTGAGAGCTTCTTGAATTTTTTTATTTTTGTTTTGTTGTTTACAACAATTTTGCACTAAGTAGTGGACCTACTGTACATGTTAATAACACTGAATTTTACAGATAATTCAAATTTAATTGATATCAATGCTTTATCGTGATGTCATGATTTCAGCAATGTTGTACAAAAGTGTCTATTATTTGTTGCACAAAATAAGGCACAGGTTGTGTATTATGATTGTGTCCAAGCTAAAAATAAATGGGGATATACTTTTTCTAAAAAAAAATGTTCCTCTATATATTGTGTTATTAGAGATGATTTTTACCAATTATGAGAGTATCGGGTGAACCATGTATCGCACATTGCATCGTATCTTTAAGGTACACAGCCTTAGTTCACAGTGTTTTTTTAATTATGATCATGCTATTTTTTTTAGCTAAAAAAAGGACATAGTTTCTGGGCATAGATAGTACATAAAGAGAACTGACTGATCATCCCCTCCCCCCTTACGTTCTGAATAGGAATTATCTGCTGGTCCAAAAAAGCCAAAATTCCATTGACTTCTATTGAAAAATGAACAGCTATTACTTAGTCATTCTGTTTGTCAGAATAGCCATTAATGTGCTGGTGTCTCTTTTTGACATGTTCATGTATATTTTATTTATCGCGAGTTATTTAAGGTATAAAATGGCCAATCAGACGCCTCAATAAAAGCACTGGCCCTGCCTCAAACGTTCAAAGCGTTTGACAGATCCTTGGACCAGTCACTGCTAATTTCGTTGGTTTTGTCCATGTCTTTTTATGTCAATGTTTCTGTGTAAAAAGTCCACTTCCCATCCCCCATCTTTAAATGCACCCTCCCACTAGTTTACAGCCCCTCACACCCCAAACCTAACATCAAAGGCGCAACAAAAATGGCGAACAATATTGGATCTATCCAGCCGTGCAGCTTAGATCAAGATTCCAGCTCAGACGGGGAAAACAAAGATGTTCATGGGTCTATTTGTCTGCAATCAGATGCATCAGAGTGAAGTGGAGCACATGTTAAAAACACAGTTTTCATCGGAGTAGGTCTATAAAGTCGACCAACAATCCTCTTGCACATAACATTCACTACACAAACAACACAAAAACACAGCGTCCACCTCTGTTCCCCTCAAATTTAGCTATAGTCACGTGCAAGGCCTTGGCTACCCATCACAATCCATCAAGACAGAGCTGCTGCTGTATGAAAGTGGACATGATTTAGTACAGCACCTCCCAGCCCCCTCCCTGTAATCACTGGAGTTAATGTAATGCAGGCAGGCTTTTAAAAACTGAAAACGCTGCTTCATAAATCTGGAGCGACTCTTAACCTGCCATCTCTCCCGGCCCTATCTCACCAGTATTTGCTCTTTTGGCCCCTGCCTTTCCCGCACAAACACCCACGTTATCCCTTTTTTCGTGGCATGGAACCCATCCATCTCCCCCATTTTTGCTGCGATACCTGTCCTCAGCAAGTGTTACAAGTAAATTATCACCGCAGCCTATCAGCTGTTGGCTTCATGACGTATCTACTCTGGAGTAAATAAATTAACATTTCCATGATTCAGACTTTTTGTAAACATGCTTACTTTAGTTTTTACTTTAGATTTAATGCTCCAAACATATTCAGCCAGGTGTCAAGAAAATTATTTAGCCCTAGGCATAATTAAATGCTTTTCTGCATTAAATACAAAATATACAGCTCGGAAACCCATTAACAACAATAATGAGCATATTATTTAGAAAAGGTGACATTTTCCATTACATAAGTCACTTACCCAGTCTAAACAAAGAGAAGAAATATTTAATAGTGGAGGTATTGTTATATTTTTACAGACTGATTACATGGAGTTAGTTTTTAAATTTAAGAGGTTAAAGTTGATTTTCTCCTGAAGTTTCAGTTCAAACTGTTGGATTTTGTGCACATTTAGCATAAACAGATTACAGTAGGTCTTGTTTTGGTCAAAACAAACCCCCAGAATAAAATTTATGATGACATAGAGCATTTAAGGCAATGACAAAAACATTTATTGTGGGTAAATAAAAAGAAAATATTGTTTTTCTGTCATTTAGTTACCGTATTTTGCACAGTTATCAGGCGCAGTGTCAATAATTTTTTTTACAAACCATATAAGTTTTCATAATCAGAGCACTGTGGTTCATAAATAGTCTACAATGTTCATGCTAATACGTTTTATTTT
>NC_050533.1:20956321-20964621 GCF_002922805.2 Oryzias melastigma
GTGAGTATGTGATCAAATTGTTTTTAAAATCCAGAAAATAGATGGCCCCGCACTATATAGGTTTTTATTAGTTAGGAAGTGCGGAGAACTTATATGTAGCATGCAACACTTGAGCCATGTTAGTAACATTAGCATACTCACAATATCTCCCTACCTTGTTAGTAACGCACAATCCAAGACTGCTTTAATTTACACTCGTTAGAAGTTTTAACCACATTAGCATACTCTCAAAACCTGTAGCTCCCAACTTTGTTTACAGCACATAAAAAAAGATTGATACAGCTATATTAAACCTTACTGTGGTCACGCTAACTCCCTACCTTGTACGCAATATGTGAAAAAACATACCGATGGTGCCTACACAAACGTTTCTGTGACTACGTTTACTTCCAAACTTGTAACATGTGAAAAAAACGCACACTCAAACGCTGCCTTACATTACATGGGTTAGAAGCGTTAGCCAACATTAGCATATTCTCAGTCCATGTAACAGAATCTGAGACCATTAGACATTAGCCATGTAGTCTAACACCCAACCAAAAATGTTAGAGTGCCGTGTACCTCTCCAAATCATTTTAAAGACCCATTCAAATGAAAATGGTCTTTTTTGTGTATTCAAAATGTTCTTGTAATATTTTTCTCTTTAAGTATATACAAAACAATTAACTGCATTTTTTTATATTTCTTCATTCAAATCGCATTGGATCAGAAAACTGGAGGCTAGAAAAAGCTCAGACGACTTATGCAGCTACTGAAATGGGCGTGCCAAAGTTTCTTTTCTGCGCTTCATCGCTCCCGTCTCCCATCATAGGTGTGCAGGACATGCTGAGCCTTCAATGCTCATGTGCTTGTCCGAGCGGGCCTCTTGCTCAAAACCGTACGCCTGGATTGATCCAATATTGCTTGCCGTTATTTTTGCGCCGCTAATGCTAGCTTGAGGCAGTAAGCCTGAGTGCAAACAGAACTCTCAGTGATGAGTAGGGGGGTTAAGGTTGGTCTGAGCCAACAGTCCTGCCCAGAGCCCTGAGTTATATTTCTTAATAGGTCCTGCCGCTGGGCACAAAATATGTCTTTAAAAACTAAAAACTGCACAGTCATAATTAAAAGACTACTGGGGAAAAATAATGGAGTGGGACTTTGCACTAATTACAACCAGATGTAATCCTTATACACGGATTATAAGGTGCACTTATTTTTGTCTCTTTTTTTCATGTTATTAAGGTTTTACGCCTTATATTGCAAAAAAATCAGTAGCTTAAGTCAATCACTGCCCTGATTTTCAAGGAACTCCATCAACTGTGATTATTTTTTTAAAAACTTTATGCATTTTCAACATATTTCATACATTAATTCACAGATCTTTTGGCATTGTAACATTCTCAAAGTCTGGGTTTGACATTAAGCCCGGTTTGTGCTCCAGCCCAGCTGATCTGAGTGGGAGCGTGTCTGTGAAGTGTGTCAAGGGAGATGTGGTTCTGCCAGAGCAGCCAAAGGACTTGGGAGAAAAGAAAAAGAGTATAGATTGCAGTGTGAATGTGTGAGTGTGCATTATTTAATGTCTCCAATGTCTATGGATACTTCTTTTTTTTTTCTAATTTGCATGTCTGTATGAAAGCTGCTTTTTGAAGTTTCTTCTGAAATCTTCTTAGACAAGTACCAGGGACATCTAAAAGGCAAACTAGGTTACTTTATGTGATACTTGTTTTAATTAAAGAGTTTGGTTACTTCAAACCACAGCATCCAGCATGTAAATGATGAAAGAAAATTGAAAGAAACAACAGGAACTGTCCAGTATCATCAGCGTACTAGAATAATAGGGTGGAACATGATCAGTTGTTTAAATGTAATTTCAGGTTTTGTAACATCATGCCAATAAAAAAAGCTGTCAACAGCATCATAGCAAACCATATTCTTACCATAAAACAAAAGTGACAGTAAAAATGGACATAGAGAACAATTTAGCTGTTTTATTGAGATTCTTGGAGCATTATGTGTTGTGATTTTGTGTAGCAAAAGAAGTATTGATTCCTTGTTCTTTTGGATTTCAACCTACAATCAATGTGTCAATTTATAAAACTCTATTGAGTATTTGTCCTAACTAAAAGAAAATCAGTTGTCTCATTCACCAAATAAATTTATAATGATGGTGTAAAAGTTTATCATTTTTTTAAGCGACAGTACTTTTTAACCCTTTAACACCGGAGTTCTAGTGTTTATGTTCTTTGATTTACTGAAGGAGAAAAGTGGAGCCGCTTTTCTCTCTCAGAATCTACTGGTTGATTGTGCTACCAGTTGAAAAGTTACAGTTTTTTGTTACAGGTTTTAAAGGGTTAAATAGCAAAAAATGTAAACATTTAAAACAATGTCACTTTTTATAGCACAGGAGGATTTTATTTTTCTTGAATCTACTGCAAAACAACAGAATCTTTTTCTACTCTAAATCAGAGAGCGGGCCGTGCTGGCCCCCATCCATAATCCTATACATATATATAAAAAAAAACATGTAATCACTGTGTCTCCCCAAATAAGCAATATCCCCCATTAAACCTCTCTGGAGCCGGATCTGAATCAGTGTGAGTCGAGTTTCATGTGCAGTAAAAGAAAAGTATGTGCACTCTTAGACCCTTTTTTCAACATAATTATAGGCGTATGTAAGTTACATTTGGGACATCAAGCAAAACAGGGAAGAGCCTATGTAAGTGCAGGGACAGCTAAAGAAGAGAAAAGAGGGTGGTTTACATTACAAAAATGGTTTTCCATCAAAAAATCCCAAATTAAAGCTGGTGTACACCTTAAAAAAAAATCCAATTAGAAAGTCTTAAAACAGCATTTTTATGGCCTCTTCTCAAAAAAACAAGCATAATGGTACAGCTACTAAAATGCTAAAGTTTGGCTTTAGTGCTTTTGTCACTACAGGATGTTCATCCGGTGTTAATTGGTTAGTAAATTGTTTTGTATGTAATGGTCCTTAGTTTTTGATTAAACCCCCACACAAATCACAGATTTAAGACAGTCAATTGCACCTTCTGCATAGCATTAAGGCCATGAAACTTCATCAGTGTTGCTGCAACAAGCTACAGTGGTAATTTACACTTTAAGTGGGTAAATGGAGCTCTTTATTCAGTTTCAGTCTTAAATCTGCATGGACATTAAGTGAAACCGGGCATAAAAGGTTCTTTCAGGGGGAAACTACGTGATTAACAGCCCATGACTAATTCATCTATTATGTCACACTTCTTCCCACCGAGGTCACCAGAAATATTATTACAGCCATATTCTTCCAAATGAAACCACACACACATGGTTTGATTTTTTTATTCCTATTACTTAATTTTATGACCTTCTGAGAGGACTTTTCTGTATATTTCATCATAATGTGTCTGTTTTTTTTCTAAACTTCTCGTGTAGCCTCCAGTTTAAATTGGCGCTTAAACCTTCTGCCTGACAACTCTCCAGTAGCACCAAGAGATCTTTGAATTCAAATATTTAAGCTAACTAGCCTATTTGTTTGCTATTTTAGCTAACATTATCTTAAAACTTAAAAGTGCTAAAAAGTGACACATTAACTAAACTAGACAAAAAAAAATGTTTTGAAAAATACAGCTAGCTAGCTTACTTGTTTGCTATTTTCGCTAACATTAGCTTTAAGCTTTAAAGAGTGAAACATTTACTGTAGACAACCAAAAATGTAGTGAAAACGTATTTAAACTGCTTTATAAAGTGATTGATGTGGTACTTACAGTCGTATTGATTTCAGTAGAGTCATGCATCACAGGCAGCATCATGTTTGTGTCTGAGCTTGCAGGTACTGTCTGGACTGTTTTTTTTTTTTTTTTTCTCAGATTATCCTGTGCATCTTCAAAAGAGCGGCCTGACAAAGCGAGCCCATGTATCATTGGTACAAACACTGCTAAGGTGGCAGCTTGTTGTGTGTAATATTAATAAGTTGCCCATTCTCACAAAACTGCAGCTCCATCTCACAGCACTCCGTTTGGCACAGCTTTGTTTTACAGGCACATATACTGTTGTCATAGCATTCTGACTAATAAAGTTTTGGGGGATTTGAATGCCGTTTATGAAGACCCACTCCAATAAAAATCATGTTTTTAGTGTTTTTTTTTACATGTTTTTGTGTCATTTTTGATTTGTGTCATGTGTATAAAGCAGTGCCTCTCAATCTCAATTCTCTTACGCCCAACATATGAAGAACTTACCCCCCACCCCTACAACTTTATGCTGAAAATATCATTAATATATTTAGTCAACTTGCTCAAGTTAAAAGTACATTACTTCAAAACTTTGTAACTTATTATTATTAAACAATAATAATAATAAATAGGCAAACTTCTAAACAATAATCTTTATCGATGTTTTTTTCTGAATAAGATAAAAAAATACACTCTTTGTGTGTAAAAAAATAAATTGTAATCTCTATATAAATTCTGAACATTTTTGGGTGACTAAATGAACTATTTGATACTAAAATAATAAATATTAAGTACATTTTTGATGTATCATCAAAGTAAAAATAATGGTCTTTCCTCCATTCCCGCCACAGTAGTGATGAAAATTCTGGCTCTTCTTAGAGATTCAGCTCTATTGCATTTTCTCGCTAAAAACAGTTGCCTCTTTCTGCTACAAAATGCCTCTTTAGGTTTTTTTCAAAGTATTTTCAACAAGATAATGCACTAAATCCATTACTAATGTAGGCTAAAAATGTTTTTTTTATTCCTATAAAGCGTACATTACGCATATTATGTGCTCACTATGACCTGTTGCCAGCAGCACGCCCATAGAAAAAAAACATACATGAACATTTTCTGTCTACAGGCTCAACAAACGGTTCACAATCCTAAAATTTCGTGTCTCGTACTTGTTTTCACCCACAGACACCCCATAATCCACCTGTAAGGATAGTTGTTACTAAGGCATTACTAATGGATGTTTTTGCTTTAGTGATTTCACTTAAATAATTCATTCATTTATGTTTTAACACAGTTCATGCATGTGTGTGAATCTGTTTTCATTAGCTATAAATCAAATCTTAGACTTTTCCTTCCCTTGCAGTATACTACACATCTTTTTTGAAGTGTTTGAGTCTTTAAGATTCACAACCAACAATGTAACCAAAGAGCTTTTCTTCTTGCACATGAAAGAAAGGAAAAAAAAATCTCTTATTTCTTGTGCAAATTACTTACCCTCTTTGTATTCATTAATAAATAAACCAGTCATATTTTGTCTTTGACTTTGTAGTCATAAATATATAAAATCTTCTTTATGCACCAGCCATGATCGTAACTGACAACTTAATAGAAAATGAAAAAGTATTTTCTTGTGTTAGATATGGCTAAAAAAATCACAGTTTAAAGTAATCAATCTTGAGTAGTACATCTTTTAAACTGGATCAGGGGTGTCAAACTCAAATTACTTTAAGTGCTGAAGGGATTAACTGAAAATGCAAAAACTATTTCAAAAATGCTAAAATTGCTAAAACTGGAATTTTTATTAATGAACTATGAAAGAGCTCTGAAGTTTACCTAAATTTCTGAAAAATGTATAGAAAAATGTATTATTAAATTCCTAATACATGCTAATTTTGCAAACATATTTAATGTGTTTCTTAAATATGGGCTGAACTTCAAATTAGCCCAAAAAAACCACATTAGATGCCAATTTACCGCCCAAAAAGCCAGCTTGTTACTTAAATACTAGCTAAACTCCAAAATAGCCTAAATGACTTAATCAGTCAAAAGTGTTAAGCTGTAGCTAAAATAAAAGCCAAAATCTAAATTAGCCAATAAAAACCTCAGTAGATTCCAAATTAGCCAAAAATTTTAGCATTTTGCTAAGATATCCACTAAACTCCAGATAAATAGCATAAAAAGCCTCAGTAGATGCCAAATTAGCCACAAAAAAGCACGCACGTTGCTTAAATATTAGCTGAACTCCAAAATTTGGTTTATTCTTCTATAAACCAAATTGGCCAAAAACGTTAGCATGTTGCTAAAACAGAAGCTAAACTCCAAATTAACATAAAAACCTCATTAGATGTCAAATTAGCCCTCAAGAAAATAAAAGCTAGCATGTTGCTTAAATATTCGCTAAATTCAAAAATTCCCCAGTAAACTAAATTAGCCAAAAAGGTTAGCATGTTGGTAAAATATTAGATAAACTCCACATTTCTTTGAAAATTACTTTAAAAGATAAAACCGTAGCCCATAAATATATATTTAAAGGCTTGTTGCTAATCTACTTAAAATTGTAAAATTTGAAGACTTTCTTCTTCACTTTCTATCATGCTCAAAAAAAAAAAACATTTGATTATACATACCAAAAATACAAGCAGTGATTCTGAACAAGCTGAATGTTTTGATACCAAGATTGCTGAAACTACAGTATATACTGTATATATATTTATGTCTATATATAGATATATATTGGTAAGTAAAAACATGACATTGTGCATCTATACTGTAGTTTTTTGCAGTTTTGGCCTGGTGAGACAATTATACAAAGTATAATAAGGGGTCTAGACATCATATTATGCTAACTCATGAATCAGTGTGACCCTTGGCATGGAGTCACCATCATAAAATTGTGTTATTATTATTTCCACCTTCACTACGGTGTGGCCTTCTGTGTTAACATGCTCTTTTCTGCTGTCTAGACACGTTTTCTCCTAAAGAAATGAAGCAACTAAAGACTTAAAACTGGCCAAACCCTGTTAAATTAGATGCTGCTCCTGCTGTTATTGTCTCGTTCCCTCCACCCACCTCCAGGTCAGATGCTGCGTTTAATAATTCCTTGGAGCAACTGGGTGGGGTGAAGCACTTTTAACTTTCCTCCATCTGTCTGCATGTGATTAGTTATTCTATATTTACAAAAAATAAAAATACAAATAAAATACAAAACCAGCCACTTTCCCTTGAAAAGCAGACAAAGATAAGATATTATTGCACATTATGGCGTTAGGCTCTCCCTATTGACACAGTCTAATGTCAGGGAGTCTAACCATAATCATGCAGGCAGCACTTGAAGCAATCCAAACTGTGTCCATCATGCTCCTCTCCACAACCCTATAATCAACATCCTCCAAACCACCACACCTGCTGATGGGAGATAAGGAGGTTTAGGGTTGTCGCCGCACAGTGTTAACGTCCACTGTAGGGACACCTCATATGAAGCAATAATCCCCAAGAGTATTGAAAGCTAACTTAGTTCATAAAAAAAAAAAAAAAAAATGATTTGGCCGGTATAGCAAGACCAATCTAAAGCCTCAATTCAGCTCCACATAACACTGGTGCACACACAACGGGTCAATACTTGATTACAATCACTCATTGTGTTGCACTTTTACAAGATTTTTCAACTTTTACAAGAAAAAAAAAAGTTGCAATTGTTTTTAACAAAAGTAATTATTTCTTTTGTTAGACTTTTTGAGCCACTCTTTTCTGCTCTGCAGTTCAAGCACAACGATGGGGACCTGGCATTTGTGAATTCCAATAATTACTGTAATACGGTCTCATTCAACTTAAATGAAAGATAATTTGACCAAATGGAGGAGACCGACCACTCGACTGCAGTGTGTTCAGTGAGGGGTCGAACAGAACAGAAAGTACAGGTGAGGAACACAGCGATTCAGTATATAACAGCTGGAGAGGAAAATACATGGTACAGCACCGATAAGCCCACCACTTACTTACACACACTAACTACCGCTGATTTCACCTTTCCTTAAGAATATGAACCCACAAATGGTCTTTGTAGTCGTGTTAGCAGCAGCAAATTCATCTGATTAGGTTTTTTATTCAGTAAACTCAAAAAAGTTTTACATCAATAACACTTAATTTTGACTGCATGGTTGTAATTGTGTGAATGCTTTACAGAATTCATACCATGATATCCGTGCTGCTTTCCGAATTTTCAGTTTTTAAACTAAATTGAACCTTAGCTAAAATTTTTGCATTATGCCAGCTGCTTTATACAAATTAGATTTTTTTTCTAAGTTATTGAGGCTAATTTTGAGTTTAGCTAATGTTTTAGCAACATACTAGATGTTTTGTCAAAACTATACTTTTTAAAGTTCTTTAGGCTGATATGAAGTTTAGCTAATATTTTAGCAACATGCTAGCTGTTTTACAAAAATTAGGCTTCTTTTTTAAGTTCTTATAGCCAAATTTGGAGTGTAGCTAAAATTTTAGCATAATGTCTAATTTTGACAAATTTGACTTTTTAAAAGTTGTTTAGGCAAATTTAGAGATTATGTAATATTTTGGCAACAAGCTAGCTGATTTGTCAAA
>NC_050533.1:20964676-21025934 GCF_002922805.2 Oryzias melastigma
CATTTTTCCCTATTTTTTTGCTAATATGGAATTTTGCTAATATTTTGGCAAGTTTTCAGATTAGATTTTAGCTATCAGCTTTAGCATTTTTAGCTATCAGTTTCAGAAATTTCAGTTATCGGCTCTGGCATCTTCAGTGTTTTATGCTTTAATTCTAGTTTTTAAGATAGAACCGTTTATGATCTTGAACCACTGACTGTCTATAGAGAACTGGATGGAGTGAGTGTGATGTCACATATAGAAAATGACTTCTGGTTCCAACAAATGAAGTCATTTCAGTTCTCACTTTTCATGATATGGACGTTGCCATGTTTGAACCAGACGTCCTCAGAAAGCAGCGATGGATTTTTTTTTTTGTACTGTTTGTTTTCACTTCATGAATACCTCATACACAAGCAATTTATTTGTGAAATGATACAATTCCTACAAAGATGGTAGTTATTGACTGTATTACCTTGCATGTTTAGATACATCATTTTTCATAAACTCAACATTACTGTCTTCTTTTCTAACAAATTACTATTTGTTTCTGTTCTGGCACGAATACAAATCTTTCACTTAGTGTGAATTGAGTTACTGTTGGTGTGAAGGCATGATGTTGTTCAGCAGTTAGAAAAGTTCTTTGAAGAAATAGAAATATTGTGTTGTTTTTTTTTTCTAAACTACACCAGCTGCAAGTTCTGGTAAATTAAAGTTGAAAATTACATTGATCTGAACAATCATCTTGGAGATTTTCCAAAAATAATCCTTATAGTTCTGTTTCCGGTATAGACCATTGATATAAGAACTGGACATGGCAAGCCATAGGAAACGTCTTACGTCCAGCCCTCGTGAAATCAGGTCAGTCTTCGCTGCCACTTCCTGTTACGTGTATCGCCATATTGCAACTGACTGCAACCTATTAGCGATTAGTCCGAGTTGGTCTGAGTCACGTTTTAGAGGAACTACTGTCGCCGATCATGAGCATAGATCGTTAATAAGAACTGGACACAACAAGTGCTGAGGTCCCCCATGAGAAATACATGACCCCCAATCCTCGCAAAATCAGGCTAGAGCTTTCTCCATCACTTTGCAAAGGTTTTGGTCAATCAGCCCAACAGGTGGAAAAAATATGGATGCTACATTTAAGCATTAAACCCATAAATAAATAAATATGAAGACAAATTGTTATCATTCAGTGTTCTCCTCTACTGTCATTTTATTCATCACTCTTCACCTCCAGCTCTCATCACTACTTCTCCATCTGAACAGCATCTCTAAAAATAGAGGTGTTTTCTATCCTCAGTGCAACAACATTCAGTTTGACAATAAGAGTTCTGTTTTTTCAGTTTCTAATTTGAAGTGCTCCCTATTTTGACGCTGATAAAACAACCCAAGATTCAGCCTTCCTCTGTCCATCCATGGTGCCTGATTGTTGTGCTCCTAATGATGAAACACATTCATCAGCAGTTCAGTCTTTTCTGATGAAGGCTGCGCAGCAAAGCAGCTGTGGGGTATCATTAGTCAGTCTCACCTTCTTTATCTGCAAAGTGTGCAGAGAAGCTGTTATGCTCAAATACAACCAGCTAGACAGCAGCATGCAGCACACAAAATAGCTGAAAATACTACAATCAGACTGGTATTTTTGTCTCTCCACACTTGACAATTGATTGGTCAGTACAGAAATGTTTAAATGTAATCTGTTGGTCACTAATATTAAGATACTTTTCCTTTCGTCTGCTTTCTTTAGCAGTAGCCACAACAAATCGTTTGCCCTCTCTAAACCTTAATTTATCCTTGCTAACACCAACCTCTCTCATATTTTCCATCACTGCATCCACATCCCCCTTCCTTAGTCTTTCCTGATATCGCTCCCTCCCGTCTGTTTCTCAAGCTGCATACACACCGGGCATTTGACGCACATTCAAGAAGATGCTAAACATGCATTCAGCCTGTCGTGTTCACACTGGACAAACAGGGAGGGGCTTCTTCTATTTTTTCCCCATTGTTTACTAGCACATGTCCACCACCTATTTGGAAGAGGGTTGATAAGAAATGCAGAAGCAGTGCAAATCTCGCAATTTGAGCACAAAATGCAAACGCTCCGGTTCATTGCAAGCATCCTTGCGATGGATTTCATTATCATGTTAGGGGAGTGGCCTTGGTTTTACCTAATGTAAAAACAACCACAGATATTGTCAGGCTTGTCGCCGTCTAAATGCACACAGTCAATGAAGGCTCAGTTTTTTTACTTCTGTCATGTATATGGCGATCCGAACTGTAAGGTGCTTGACACAAGATAAAAAGAGTCCGACACTGTAAGTCAATCAGACTTTATCAACTACATACACAGTAACTCTAGAACTTGTCTGAAAAATGCTGCACATTTGTCACATTAGAGGCATTAACCAGGGTAAAGTGTTAGCTACCTTAGTCACGTTAGAAGCATTTTCCACGTAAGAAGTGTTAGTTACCTTAGTCGCGTTAAAAGCGTTAGCCAGGTAAGAAGTGTTACCTACGTTGGAAGTGTTAGCCAGGTATGAAGTGTTAGCTAGGTTTAAAGCGTTAGCTAGATTAGAAACGTTTGCTACCTTAGTCACATTAGAAGCATTAGCCAGGTTAGAAGTATTAGTTAAGTTAGAAGCGTTAGCCATGTTAGAAGCGTTAGCTACCTTAGTCACATTAGAAGCATTAGCCAGGTTAGAAGTGATAGCATTGTTAGAAGCATTAGCTATGTTAGAAGCGTTAGCTACCTTAGTCACATTAGAAGCATTAGCTATGTTAGAAGCCTTAGCTACCTTAGTTACATTAGAAGTGTTAGCTATGTTAGAAGCGTTAGCTACCTTAGTTACATTAGAAGTGTTAGCTATGTTAGAAGCGTTAGCTACCTCAGTCACATTAGAAGCATTAGCTATGTTAGAAGCCTTAGCTACCTTAGTTACATTAGAAGTGTTAGCTATGTTAGAAGCGTTAGCAAATCCAACTCCCTAATTGGTCTAAGTTCAACCCAGTTTAATTTTCAGCATGTGTTCAATGCCATTGTGTGCGTAGGATCCCAAAACAGTTCTAGAAACTTAGGTAGCTATTTGTGAATGTGAGAGTTTATAATGCAGTAGCCCAAATGTGTGTTTACATAGACTTTTTATTGGAAGTGCTGCTGTAACACGTGTCGCAGAGGACGGTATAAATGTAGCTAAACCAGCATTATGGCTGCTCTTGCCACAGTCTTTTACACCTTTTCTTTCATTCTTGATGACACTCTTGTCACACATCACACCTGAAACCTTTGTCCACTTGCTCCAACCTGCTTGCAGACCCCTCTTCACCTCTTTCCCACACTCTCTATTCGTGGTTCTGGACTGTTGACCCTGAGTACTTTAAGTCCTCCACCTTCTTCGCCTCTGCTCCCTGTACTCGTCAGAACCAACCGTTTTTCCAATCTTCATCCTCTTCAGGGCCTTTTTCACTTCATCCTTAGTGACTATGCTACTTCCTGCTTCAAAACAGTCACCTCTTCTACTCTAACATTTTTCTCATCTATCTGCTTTTCAAATTACTTTTTCCATCACACTCATTTCCGTCCCTGTCCTTGATCACGTAATCAGCTGCATATTTTTTTATCTCAGTTTCTTTGTCTCTACTCTACGGATCCATCTCTCAATCCATTGCATCCAACCCATCATCCAAGTCCTAATACACCCTTTGCTTGGCCTTCATTTTGTCCTGCTTGTACTGCTTACCTGCGTTCCTCATTCCAGATGCCACATAAAAGTCGTTCTTCTCAGTCTCCCTGATCACCTTAGCTGTATATCTTTGGCTTAAACTGGGAATTCTCTTTACTGACATGGCAAAATAATCAACTTATCACCAGTGCTTACCTCATCACCAACACTGTTGATACATTTGAATACAACTAGTCTACTTATCAACAATTTGTGGTTGATGATATTATTCATAGTCGTTATTGGTTCATTTTGAACAACATGATTCAATTCATGAATTAAATCTGATCCAGGACATCTTTAGCCAAAAATGTAGCCAGTGTGACTCAGATTCAGAGATAAATACCTGGGTACTGAACAGTAATTTATTCCACTTTGTACGATGTTGGAGCTGTTTAGCTGCTGTTGACCCAGTGAGCCTAATAATGCAAAGAAGATTCATTGTTTAAAAGCCATAGATTATGGTGCGATGAACTGGCAACTTCAGTGATAAACAATGGACAGGGACTGCTGGCACATGCTCAAGAAAAACAGCATTCTGTGGCTACAGAATAATGAGTGAGTGACTTTTTAAATAACTCATCTTGTCTCCGTTCCAGGCCATTCTTCCTGAATAGCCTGAAACATCAACCAGATTCTGACAGAGGAATACTGACCAGCAGAGTGAAATCCAGTGGGACTCCTCATCTTCAAATGCAGTGAAAGTGACTCTGGGGTAAGATGGGGGAGTTGGAGAAAGTGTAAAATTACCTCGCTCGAGGGTGCAACCCCACAGATCAATATCTGTGAAAATTGATGCCAGACGGCGAGTAGGTACATATTTGGTGTGTGAGTGTGTGTGTGTTTGAGGAGGATGATGTGGGGATATGCTTGTGAGAGTGGAGTAGCTTTTAGGAGAGGCTCAATAGTAGCTCACTCTGTGAGTTCAGGGGTGCATTTTGACAACAATCATAACTGCAGTTGAACTCTATGATATCTGATGTGTGTTTAAAACTACAATTTTCTTATATTGTCTTTGCTGTGATCTTAAGGTCAAACGTTGACGTATTATATTGCAGTATTTGCTTCCCTCCACAATCCTAAAATAGCTTAATTTCAATTTAGCCTGTTTGAGAGAAGATGATTTGTACCTCTAACATTAACTAAACTACCAACTACCTTAGCCATGTGAGAAGCATTAGCTACCTTAGTCACATTAGAAGTGTTAGCCACAAACAAGCGTTAGTTTTCCTTATAATTGTTAAAAGAATTAGCTACTTTAGGCATGTTAGAGGCAACAGTGGATCCAGTTTGTGAATATAGTAATTTATTTTTTGGCTTTTTACAATTTGATGGAATTACATCATGGAGGACATTTTAGAGCACACATTTTATTTTTATCCTGATCTATGTTTTGCTGTAAGAGTTTTCCAACCGTTTTACTACTGTGATGTGTATGATAGTTCTATTGTGAGAAATTAAAATTATCTGTGAAAAAAAAAACATCTGAAATGATTGACAATCTCCCCAGGGGTGGACATCCTAACAAATTCCTCCTGAAGTCAGACTGTGCATTGCTCAGAGAAACACAAAATAACCGGAGAGCTACAAGTCAGGCCCCGCAGGCTTCACTGAGCATTTTAAATATTAAAGTCCATGAGAGTGCAATTAGAAGGAGACAGTTGAAGTATGATATCGTTGGGAGCACTCAAAAGAGAAATCCCCTTCTGTCTAAAAAGGATAGAAGAGAATGACTGAAGTTCAAATTGAGCTATCTGCCTTTTATTCATGTTCAGAAAAGGCCAAACTTTGAATTTTTAGCAGAAATACTTGTGGTTCACTGTCAAGCACAGAGGTTGCGGGGTGAAGACATGAATTTGCTTTGCAACTTTAGGAACAGGAACCAGTTTGCATAATCAATGTTGAAGGGCAGGACTTTGGGAAGGAGCTTCAAGATCAGATCTGCAGAGGCCTTCTAAATCACGGAGTCACCCAATGTAGTCCGATGAGTCTTGGTATGCTCAAGAGCAATGAACCAATTGTAGAGTCTGTGTTTGGTTCTGAGTTCTTATTTCAAATGATGTCTGTTAAACTACAATTACTAACTAAATATAAATATAGCATGACCTGGAATAATAGATAAAGAGTGAATGCTGTAAGATAAAAGTGGCCGCTAAAGATGCCAAAGCTGAAAGTTTGCTAAAATACTAGGTAAATGCCAAATTAGCCTAAAAATAGGAAACATATCCAAATTAGCCAAAAACAACTAGCATAATGCCAAAATGTTAGCTAAACTCCAAATTAAGCAAAAAAACTGGAAACACGTCTAAATCAGAAAAAACAGCCTGCATAATGCTGAAAGGTTAGCTAAACTCTAAATCAAGCAAAAGACTGGAAACATGTCTAAATTGTCCAAAAAAAAAGCATCTAACAAAATACTAAATTGCTAGCTTAACTCCAAATTGAGCCAAAAAAAATTCTGGAAGCATGTCTCAATCAACAATAAACAGCTAGCATAATGCTAAAATATTTGCTTAAATCCAAATTAAGCAGATAACTGTATTGGCTATACATGTCTGGTTTAGCAAAAATAAAAAACGGATAGCATAATGCTAAGATGTTAGCTTAACTCCAAATTCGCCTAAAATTCGAAATTAGCCAAAAACAGCTAGCATAATGCAAAAATCTTAGCTAAACTTCAAATTAAGCAAGCACATCAGCATGAACATGCATGAACAACACATTTGACCTTGATCTTTCATGCAGGTCATCTACAAGTTTGCCCTTTTTCGTCCACCGACAGCCCATATCTACCCGTAAAGGCAGTTGTGACTCCTTCATGACCTCATTGATATTAATGAGGAATTCAACAGATCATACAGTAATCTGTCTATTTTGTGGCTTTTATTTGGTAAAAAGGACATCTGTCTAAAAGAACATAGTTTATCAAGAATGTTGAATAAGAACAGATGTCTTTCAGAAGCCAGCCTACCTTTGGATGACATTTACATTTGTTTTCCCATAATAGGGCCTAACACTTCATTCTGCACCACAGATATTTCTCCAGTCCACTGTTTCTTGTTGTATTTATGCTCAGAAACAGCCATAAAACCTCCACCATGTCCTTGCGCACCTTGGACCCACTGATGCATTTGATAAGTTCTGCCTGTGGTCTGACATTATTTGGCTCATTTTTCATCTTTTTTTTTTTTTGCTCCCATTCTGCTTGCAGCAAACACCCCCCCCCCCACCACCACCCATTCTCCGTGAATATTTGAGGATAAAATGAGGAGAAAAGAACAGTGTGTGTTATGGATGTGTGGCTGTCTGTCAAAGTCGGCGGAGATTTAATTAACTGGATGTGTGCATGAATATTTATGCATTTATCTATGTGTAAGTGGGGCAGCAGAACAATATGTCAGCCAGTGTGAAGTTACTTAAAGTGACAAGTTTCTGTCCTGTGGTTTGAGAAGATAAACCGATCTATTGATGTGCGTATGAAGAAATCAGTTTTCTTAGCAAAAGACAGTCGTGCGCAGTGGAGAACCTAATAAAGAATGACGCTTCCTGTCAAGTGCCACATCATTAGATCCTCTCTTCAGGTGACAATTTTCATCAGGTTACTATCAAAAACAACAACCGAAATGTGCTCCGCAGTCCCAGGAGTGTGCTCGACTGATGGGCTAGAACAGCTGCATCGCAAAGCAAATTGAAAGCACACACTGATCGACACCGGTAGCCTGTTTTTGACTCACACTCAGAAGACCTAAATGAACAAATGGAATGGAGGGCAGGGGAAATGATAATCAGACGTGTTGTCCCTCCTCCCTTTAACCATTAATTCGATGCGAACCTGTTCCAGACTCTCCTGCTTTGTTTGTGGCGGAGGGTCGCCTCCATCAACTCTTTCATTTGATCACCACCGCTGCTCTCACATGAGCTGCTTCTAGCGTTGTTATTATCACACATCATATCACTTTTTTTTTCACATAAATACCATCTCTTCGCCTTTAAAGTGTTACAATGAGATGTGTTTGAGGTCATTTGGGAACAGAAATTCAATTTGGGGTAAGGAGCGCAGACTAATACTCTATTGACAAGTGATTTAATTCCTGATTGGCTTGCACAAGAGCTGGCCCTTAGTAGAATCCCTTAAAGATTTCTCCGCCTGTTCTTCCCCCACTTTCTGCCACCTATGAGCTTTTCTCCAGCTTTTATAAGGGCAAAATCCATCCCCAGGCACGAGCACATTCTCAACTGGAGGGCACTCAAGGTTGAGTCATATAATTGTAGATTTGTCTTAGAAACAGAGGGAGACAGCATATGAATCAGTTTTATGGCCCCTGGTGTGCATGAACCATTGATGCTGCAGCTGCTATAATGTCTTGTCATTCACACAATGCTGAATACCGCCGCACTCCTGCCACTTTCGCTGAGAGTGCTTCCATGTTCCGAGGGGGAGAAAATGATGACACCCGTTCCCCGCAGTAATGATAACATTTGGAACCCAGAACACGGGGAAAACCGGGTGAAAGACGGTCAGGTTGGCAGTCAATGTCACTTAGCAGCTGTCAAAGAAAGAGGGCAAAATGCCAGGACATGTGATGCCTTTGTGCACACTGCTCAGTGCATGACAGCTGCCAGCTTAACCCACGAGCCAGAGTGGACTTAAGAGACAAAAATGACAGGGCCATTCATGATCGAGGTGAGCTGCCACGTCAGGACCTGCAATAATGACACTACATGTGAATATGTGCCAGTCAACGGCTACTTTTGGAAGTCCACGTTGGAATGGAACATAAAAAAAAGGCCAAAACGAGACTCAGATGAATGTGGGGAAAAAAACAATTAGTGGGAAAGCGGAAGTGGGACCATTATTTTGTCCTTTTGTAGCTCAAAACACCTAAACTTAGGGCAGAAAGCCGGCCATGCAATTACGGAGCAGAAGAAAATGATGATCAGTGACACCATTAGAGCCTTGGGAGCAATGAAACTCCTCATAGCCCCAATAAACCTTTGTGACCTGGATGTCAAAGAGGCTCCTTGGAATCTATTTAGCCATTACCTTCTTGGAAGTCGTTCAGAATCGATATTGATAATGTCATACTTTGAAAAAAAAAAAACTCCACACAAAAACTGCATGGTTCTTGTAGGATAGTCCAAACTAGGGGTCACCAACCATGTTGCTGGAGGGCTACCACCCTGCTCATTTGGCAGCTAACTCTGCTTCAGTAATTGATGCTCACCTGAATCAGGTGAGTTTGGTCAATTAGAAACTGGGCGGATTCAAGCAGCATACTTTGAGTTGTGCTGGTTTGTCTTGTTCTTTTTTCTCCTCTTCATCCTCAGCAGCCCTAAGGTGCATTCGCGCTCCCTGCCCCTCTTTTGCAGCGTTTCATATTCACTGCTCATTGCATTTGAAAAAATGTGTTCCTGACACCGCCGTGGGAGGAGCTACCAGCTCTGTCTGTGCATGTCTAACTTAGAATGAACGGAAGACATATCAATGCCACCGATCTGCCCGGACTGGATCCAGCCTTCGCCCAAAAGTAGCCCGATGAGCTCTGCAAACCTGCAGCTCAAACGGGTAAAGACCCGGTCCCACTGGCTTTCACAGCCATATCACGGCTGGAGCATGGAAAATAATTCCTCCTGGGGTACATACGTTGTTAGGAGAAGACTGGTAGTGCAACGGGTGATATAGGGGCGCGGAATCAACGTGCTTACACGCAGTACAAAATTTAGCTGCTGTTACACGCGGAAATGTTTTTTTAATCCCACAAAAATGGAGACTGCGGATGACTGCATCTGGTACAGCGATACCGCCATGCAATGGCTGTGAAACGGCAGTGCAACAGCTGTTTCAGTGCGAGATTGGACCGTGGAACGCTTGGATGCCAAAATTGGCAGATTTTCCAACTTTTTTACCCGTGATACGGCCATCAAATCCTGTGGGACCGGGGCTTAAAGGAAAAAAGATACAAGTTCTGGACAAAAACGCTTACTTTTGACTAGTATCTACCCACTGATCGAGTCATTGAAAACGTCACATGCCTAAAGCTGAGTTGCTGATTGGCAGATGCAACGCAGCGACCTTTATAGTCGATATAGTCGATAGTCAACATGGCTGGGTTAGCAGTCTTCCTGACTGGTTCCAATTCCTTTTGGTTTGTCCTTTTTCTTTGAACCAGAACACAAATTATTTCATTTTGTTCGTTCATTTCAGGACACAGGGTTTCCTTTATTTAATAAACTGTGTTCCTTTTCATTTTATTGGTGTCCAGTTTTTATTACTGGATTTTTCCCCATAGGGGACGTAACACACCGATTGATCTGGTTGGATGGTAGGAATATAAATCAATTAATTATATCCATTAATCGTTACACCCCTACTAAAAATTAAACAGACCCCAGCCTCGTTCTTTGTCCAACATGTCTCCAAGATGTTGGCTCAAGTTTCTCACTATTGTTTATGTGAGAAATTAGATTCTAACCTCCTCGGAGTGGCCTTTACGGAGGCTACATTATGGAAATAAACTGCCACTTTCACAGCACTCCATGAAAGAGTAGCAATCTGTAAACCTTGGGAGGATCGAGAGCATTTAAAAAAAGGAAAAAAAATGCTCTTTTGATTCCCACTATCCTCATTTACAAATCCACCTACTATCCAAGTCCTCAACAGTTTTATGCTAGAGCCTCACTGTGCTCAGAGTTTGCATTAAAACACTCTATCTCACTAAGGTCAACCCAGGCATAATAAAACACCCAGATGTCCTTCTGCAAACCTAAGATCATTCCTCCTCCCGTCACCCTCTGCATCATTTTATCTCCTCGTGTTCATATCTATTTGGAAATCCGTGCATGTCAAGCTTTCATTCGCGTGTCACCTGGGAAACGCGAGAACCCACTGAATGTATTAGGGTGAGTTACGACGTCGGATTACTGTCTTCTCCAAGAGCGCAGTGAGTGTGCAGTTTGCCAATTAACACTTGTGATAAAGGGTGCCTGTGTTCAAATATAAGTAAGCCACTAATTAAGTGGACTGTCTGTGCAGCTGCCGAGATATCTAACATTGTTCTGAGGGTTATTCTCAGCGCAGCATCCTTAGAACATCTCCCCGCGCACAAAAACACATTTTGTTTGTTAAAAAAACTATTGTTTTTTAAACTAAGTAAGCATACGAGGCACTGGAGGCTGAAACAAACACTTTATGTTTAATATCAGACAAAGAAGATCTTCAGTTGTGCAATTTAGAAGGTTTTCAGACCCACGGAGAGGCAATAACTATTAAGAGTTTGAACAGATTCTGCCATAATCATCAAGTAATTTACTAGCTGATCTCTTAGCTACAGATGTCAAATGACTCTATTGATTGATATATATGCTTTTTTTTTAATTGGTCGAACAAAAGGAAGTGGAGGCGGAGCTTAGCATATTTAGGCAGTGGGGCCCCGCCCGGATGTGGGTCTGACAGACTGCATTCTCATTTGGTTTTTGGGTTGGAAAACGCAACACGACTATGAAACTTGGATCACATCGGGGGAGGTTTTTTTTTTTTTAAACACAAAACACCACAGCGTATTAAATTGCAATAGATTTTAATTCACTTCAAATTATTTTAAGTAAAACAATACATTTAAATGTAATTTTTTAACATATAGTAAATTAAAAAATGCATTTTCAATTTTATCTATGGCATCAAAGAACCAGGACAATTCAAAATGCAGTTGATTTTGTTTTTATGGAATATTTTATTTTTAAAAGGACTTGTAATTTTTTTACGCTAAATAATAAGTTATTTCATATTTTAAGCTTGAATTGCAAATGGAATTGTTAATTGAGAAGAGAAGTGGAAAAAAAATCCACAATTCAATTCAATTATATTTATAGTCAAATATCATAAAGAAAATTTGCCTCATTGGGTTTTATGCAAGTAATTTTCAAAATGCAGAAAATTAGTCATAAAATATGAAAAATTGCTCAAAACTAAACAGACTAAATAAAACTGGTTGTCCCTACCCTGAGTCAAGAAAGAAGAAGAAACCTTAGAGATGCCCACATGAGGGAGAGATCCTATCCCAGGACGGACAGGCGATACCAGAACTGTTAAAGAAGAATTAGCTTCTACAACTACGTATTTAATATAAATATGACACAATCAATATCAGCTTTGAAGCTTACATTGTAGATTTTTGCAAAAAAAAAAAAAAAACAATAGCTAAATTTTCAGTGAAATCTTGAGTCCCCCATTTGTATCAACAATAAAACTGCTTGAAATATTAATTTTATTTGTAATGGCCAGGGGCCAACTTACCATGGGGCCCCAAGCTGAACCCTTTATAAATGTCTAAAGAAAATTTTACAACCATCGTTATTTAACTCTGCCATTAATAATTCACCCCAAATAACTGAAATAGTATAAGAAAAATCAGGTAAAAGTGCCCCCCCTTCTGCTTATTTCTTGTTCACGGCAGTTATGAAATTATTTTAGTTTCTCAACTTTTGGATTCTCAACATTGCTACTGTTTACTAGTGGACCCATGAATGCATTATTTGACCTTTCAACCTCAATAAGAAGATTATTACTCCCACTCACCAGGCCCCCCCAACTGTGAAGTCCGGCCCTGGTAATAGCCTTCCATTCTGGTGTTCTTATTTCAAAGTTTTCCGCCCCCCACAAAAAGCTTCCAGGCTGCCAATGAGTTTCAGTATTTGGCAAAAAAGCTGCTGGTGAAGGATTGCAGTGTGTGGCTGACGGAAAACAATGAATCACTCATCCGTGTCCTGATATGTCCCCAATTCCTAGTCATTGTGCTTTCAAAGCTTTCTTTCTTTTTATTAACCATCAGAAGGAATGCAAGACTTGCAGATGAACAGCCCGAAACTTTAGACAATCCCCCGTCTACACTGCAGCCGGCTTTTGTTTGCGATTTGTAAGACGTGCAGCACAAGCAGGAACCTGGAAAATTGTTCATCTTCCGTGAGATAAAGAAGTGATTATACAACATTTAGAGTCCCTAATGAAAAAAGAGCAGCACTTATCCCACCAGTGACACATTAAAACTATCATAGAGTCTGTTTGAAGAAAGCTCCTCCAGGACACAACATTCTTCCCTTTGTGCATCTAAATCAAATTAAGTGTTAACTGAAGCGTGCCCGACTAACTTCCCCTTGCCCTCGGCACCAGCAGTGGGTGGCCCCTGGTGGGAAGTGAAGGGATCTCCCTGGATACCGCTGCGTTACATCCACAGTCACCAGCATTTCCTCTGGCCTAACCGCCACCGACTGAACTGCCTTTTGATGCGAGGCGAGGGTCCGGGGGCTTATCGTGAAGAAGTTTAAATCCTTGATGAGGCTCGCAGAGTAAAGCATCCCCTTCGTTCTGTGCCCCGTCAGACAAATCGCTCTTCTAGCAGCTGTTACACAATCTGCCCGCTGAGCTGGGTGTTGTGCGCTGCCACCACTGTGGCGCACCAGCTGAACTGCGTTGCTGCTCAGCACCATAAGGACGGCCATACGTGCAGCCGGCACAAGCGAGAAGTCATCGGCACGGATGTTCGGCGAGAAGGGCCTTCAATGTGGTTTCAATGTGCTGCCGTACATCTGTGAGCGCGTCACACCAAAGCTCTGCACTGTAATCTGGAGAGGGCACAAGCTGCTGTAATGTGAGGTAATTGTACACATTTATTATGTCACTGCAAACGGCCTGCAGCAAATGCAAGACTGTTTCTCAAGTCTGGTAATCGCATTTGTGTGAATGCTTTACAGCATTCAAAATGTAAAACTCAATCACACTTTCAGCGATTTTAGTGATCTTCATATCAAAATGTTCCCCTCATTCAGGACACTAATGCTTCTACTTTTGGTAGTTATAAACGTCATAGCTTTTGAAATATTAAGCAAAATATGCCCCATAGGAAATGAATGAGAAATAGCTAAAATCCATCCAAAACTTTGTGCATTTTCAAACTTGTGAACTCTTGTCAACTTTCAGCTAGATAACATTCAAACTTTAAAATCTTCAGCAACCTCTAGTTTTTTTTAAGGGTAAATTTTATTTTAGCGTTTAATTTGGCAAAATGCTAGTTATTTTTGGCTAATTTAGACATTTTTCCAATTTTTAGGCTGATTTGGAGTTTTAATTTTTCAAAATAAAACTTTGTTTTAAGTCATTTCGGGCTAATTTGGAGTTTATCTAAAATGTTTGCATCATGCAATCTGTTTTGTCAAAATTATACTTTGTTTTGAAGTTCAATAGGCAAATTTAGAGCTCAGCTGATAGTTTAGCATGCTAGCTGTTTTGTCAAAGTTAGACTTTGTTTTAAAGTTCTTTAGGCAAATTTTGAGTTTATATTTTAATATTTTGCAAGCTTTTTTGTCAAAATGATACTTTGTTTTAAAGTTCTTTGGGGCAAATTTAGAGTTCAGCTGATAGTTTAGAATGCTAGCTGTTTTCTCAAAATCAGACTTTTTAAATTTCTTTATGCAAATTTGGAGTTTAGCTAACATTTTAGCACTATGCCAGTTGTTTTATCACTTAAAGATAGGCAAATTTAGCACTTAGCTAATATTTTAGCTGTAGCTGTTTTGTCAAAATTAAACTTTGATATTTATTTAAGCTAATTTAGAGTATAGCTAATGTTTTAGCAACATGCTAGCTGTTTTGGAAAAATTAGACATTTTTCCAGTCTTTTTTTGGCTAATTTGGCATTTAGCTAATATTTTAGCAAGCTTTCAGCTTCAGCATATTTAGCTATTGGCTTAACCCTCGCGCTAGGTATGTTGAGTTGGGAGAGGGCTCATCTGGACCCCACAAGACAGTGCGCTGAACTTTTTTTTTCTTCAATGAGTTTTGACTTTCACCGGTGTCTGTGGCAGACATGAAATCCTGTCCAACTTCATCCACATTTTGTCATGGGATGGATAACACGCCGAAGGCTTGGGTCATCTGGACCCCATTTAGCATTTAGGGCTATCAGTTTCAGTATTTTCAGCTATTAGCTCTGGTATCTTCAGCAGCCACATTCAGCTTACAGCATTCACTCTTCTCTTGTTCCAGAAAATGCAATAAATCTAGTTAAGACTATTTCCAAGTTTGAGAAAATAAAATTCAGAAAACTAATGATTTACGGTGTGAATACCAATGTTTAAAAAGTCCCCCGCTCTGTCAGGTGGAACAAAGTTTTCCTTCGTTTCGTTCTTTGCTATTCTTCTTTTAATAGGCCACGCTGGCATCTATCCATCGTCTGCCTGTTCTGGCGTGCTGATCTAATGTGTGGTCCAAATAAGTCCTACTTTGCCTTTGATTTTAATGAAGTCCCAGAGGGTTGACAGAGATGGATTGCATTCTACTCTGTTTTTCCAAGAAAACCTGCTTTTGTTGCTCGATACTCCCCCGTTTCCTTGTTTTCCAGCCTTTGCTATATTCCATTTTTTAACTTATCTCACCTGATCTTTACGTCTAATCTCTTGTTTTAAGCCAATTTCTCCATATCCTCTTCCCCAATAGAATCCTATCTCTTCCTTAAACTCATTCAAAGATCCATTTCCCCTTTCCTGCAGCAGCCGATCCCGCTTGTTTCCAATCCCCTCTGCCCTTTCCCATCTATTCCCTTGTCTTTTTCCATCTCTCCCTGACGCTTACTTTCTTCCAAGCTGCAAACAAGCAGGTTTTTTTTTTTTTCTAAGAGAGGAGCTTTTGTCACTTCTGCAATGTATTTTTGGCATCAACGGGGCGCCGCATGAAACAGGTGCTTAATGTTCGGTGGTGTTTCACCTGTCGGGCTTTTGGCAAAGAGAACAACCCTCTGACTGATTTAATGGGCCCCAGCAACTATTGAGGAATGATGCACTAAAGATTTTCTCGCGGGGTAATCAACTGTACAGTGGGTGTACTTACAAACAGAAAACTGCTGCTGCTGGAAATTGGGTTAGATAGTGATGTTCTCAAAGATGAAGGCGACGTGTTTGGATGTTCCAGTGCTTAAGTCAAATTATCATGACTTACAAAAGCACAAAATGCTCGATCAGAAGATTGTGTGCCGTGAGTTTGGTTTAGTCTTGTCACTCATGAAATCACTAGTCACAACTGTCCTTTAAATATGGGCTGTGTGCGAGTCACAATCAGGCAAATCTTTACAGCGTTCGCTGATGGACCGCACAAGATTTTAAGATCATGAACCATTCGGTGAACCTGTAGAGCGAAAATATTTGTGCATGTTTTCTACGGGAATTCAACAGGAAGAAAACACTTAAAAATGGGAGTAGGTAAGGGTAGAGTAGATGACGTAGGTGAAGATCTCCTTCTTTCAACCACCTACGAAATGCTGTAACCTCTTACTTTCAGCCTGTTAGAATTTAGGAAAACACACAGTGAAGTTGTGTGTGCCTGAAGTTTATATTTGTCCTGTGGAGGTCCTACAGGCAGCACCAGCACACCCTATTCATGCAGCATTTGTGCACGGTCAGTAAGGAGCCAGTACTCGCACTGGAGTTCTTTGTGAATGGCATCGTACAACAGGATCCCCCATATATCACAAGTGTGTGTAACTTACATTATTCTTACAAATACTTCACAATACACTTATCACATGCATGACAATTGCACGTTAGTTTTTCATGACATCCCTTGAGGTGGTACATGCTCCTCTATGGGTCTGGACGACCCATGTGACTGAGGCATTGCAATTGTCAGTAACACTTTATAATAAGATTAACGAACTTTAAAAATTACTAAAAGTTGATTAACAAGTTAATTAAGTTTAGTTAACAAGCTTTAGTAACACATTAACAAACATTATTAATGTGTTTATAGAGTGTTAGACATTTATAACCACAATAAGCTGAATAATGTTTATTAGCGTCTAAAGTGAGGATATTGTCTCCAAAGGCCATATTAATAAACTGCTTACAAGCTTAACAAATGAAGTAATTATTTTTGTCAACATTATATTGAGTGCTTTGTAGCACCTCATCTAAAGTGTTACCAATTTGTCAAACTATATGTTAGTCAAAATATGTCATTAGTCAATAATACGGCAGCAGATTCCTGCTTTTAGGCGTGGAGAAGTGATATAGAGAGACTTTGTAAAATGAGCTCCAAATGTAGGAATTGTCATTGATTATACACATACTGCACCAAAAATACCAACTAAGACCTTGTACTTGCACAGTTTTTGCCAATTAAAAAAATATTTTAGACATTATAAATAAAATTTTTCAACTGTTTGATGTCTAAAGACAAAAACTATTCATTTAAAAGAACGTGAACTTGAATATATAAGAGATAATGCCTGACGAAGAGTGACTTATGAGAGGAATGAGGAATTTTTTCTGAAGTTAAGCTAAAGTTAAGTTAACATTATGGGGCGGGGGGGTTGACTAATTTGTCAATATGTACTCTTTACCTTACAAATGGAAAGAGATAAAAATGCTGATCGTTATGATAGGTTAAATAAAGCATCAGTTCAGAGAGAAAGTTGTCCTCTTACCACTTGTTTTTGTCCAGATGATGATGCAAAAGTTTGTTTTAAAGAAGCCTGTGCAGTGATACAGAAGGTTTGGGCTGTGTGACTGGAACTTCTTTTTAAGGTGTGGTTTACCACTTTTTATTCCACACCCAGCAGCCAATCAGAATTGAGTATTCACCCAGACCATGGTATATTCAAATTTATTGGTGGGGTTCATTCTAAAAATAATCTGCTATAGCTAAAACATGCTAAATAGGATAAACATTAGCAGATTGTAAAACCCCTCACTACACACGACAAACATTATCTTCTTCTACTTCTTTAAACTCTCTAAATTCAATCTGAAAAAAAAACAAAGAAAAGTTTGGTAGAATAAAAAAAAAATCTATTTGTGAATGAAAGTTTAAATGTGGAAAATTTATCATATTCTGCAAAAGAGACACGGAATAGATGAGATTTAGTGACGAGGTCAACAGCCAATCAGAACACAGTGTGGAAAAAGTAAGGAATAAAGCAGCTAGCTAGCGCTGTAAAAAAATCTGCAGAACAGCATAATGTTTTCAGATGATATTTGTAAATCTAAGCATATTTTCTGCCATTTTTTTATTTCAACAATTTGTAAATGCTTTAACATTTTTTTACATACAAAATGTTGCTTCCAATATAGCCAGAAAGAAAGTTGACAATGACAGAAACAGCTCTGAAAGCGGACAGTTGATAAAATATTAAGCTCATTGTCATCTTATGTTTGAGGGAAAAGTGCATCAGTTGCACAGGAGGACAGAAAATGGTTTCCCCCGCTTCAAGTACAGCTAACGAACTGCATACTGGGTCATACAGCTCTGCGTGGGAACGATCAGGAGAGCCGCAGATGTACAGATGGAGCCTTATGTTGTCTTATTTCTTTAACAGCCCAAGGAAATCAAAAGGGGGCAAGAGCCAAATGTCATCGTGTGCCTGAAGAGTAAACAACGATGTGAGAAAGCACAACTTCTCGTTCTAAAGTTCTAAGCGAGGAGTCTTTGAAAAGGGATTTCTTTGATGGCAACCACTGTCAACAAATCCAGGAGTTAAAACAAACAAATCCTTTTATTACACTGATCATCTTTTGATCTATCTTCAAAGAGTTCCCAGTGGTCTTTTAACCCTTTAACACCTGAGGTGTCGTCGACACAGTAGAAAAATATTTTTGAACAGAAAAAATATCGTCTTCTTCCTTAAATCATGTAATTTTGATGATGTCTGGCACCATCTTGTTGTCTGCAGCCAGGGCGCTCTCCTACAATCACCAATGTTAATGTAATCATTAGGGGTGTGACAATTCATTGCAACGATTTGATTCAGATCATAATTTGTGGATCTGATTCATTGTTGATATTGATTAATTTTGAACGATTCGATTTGATACAGGAGAACTTTAGTCAAAACTTCAACCAGTGTGACTCAGAGATAAATACCTGGTACTGAAAAGTACATGTGATGTTTTCCAGATTCCTTGCATTTCTTGTAAGATAATGAAGTGTAAATTAAAGGGTAACCAAACATTAAATCAACATGTTTTCACTGATGACCATAAATGGGGCTTTTAAGGTGCTGTCTGTTGGTTAATAAACTTATTTCATATATAGTCAAAAACAGACTGTGTGCTGCCACCTGCAGGTTGAAACGAGGTATTGCAGTTGAATTTTGTGATTGATCAAGTTGTGTAAGTCCCAGAAGTTTCAGGTCATCATGCTCAGCAGCTCCAGTATAAAAGCCCCGCCCACCTTTGATTCTGTAACACTCAGTTGTTGTTGTTAGCTTTAGAGTGCCTAGTAGCTGTAGTGCCTTCGGTTGTCAAAAATCTACTAGCTTACACAACTTTTCAGTCGACTTGGAAGTTAGGGAACAGAGGTAGAGTGCAAATGTTATTGAATCCAGCAAACTCCGTCCTGGTGATGGATTTGCAATGAAAATTTCACTCTGAATTGTTTGTTTGATGTGTTAGCGTTTAGTAGCTATGATGCTAGCGGAATGTTACCATCAGCTGCGCCGGCAGCCCCGCTGTCAGGCATTGCAAAAGCAGCGTGTTGACCCAGCGGATCCAGACGATAATAGATCGTGAGCGCCGGCCTCGGGGGAAGGGGGAGGTGAAAAGTCCTCAACCTCCTCAGAAAGTTCTCAGGAGAAATTTGCATCACTCTCCATATCAATGACCCAGCGTACGTTACATAAAGCTAACCTAACTGTTAAGCCACACCTCCACAGCTCAGTACATCTCCACTAGCCCCGCCCCCTTTTGGGGGGCATTTTTCAAATCTACCCTTTAAATATCTGTACAAAAAAACCTAGTAAACAAGAATTAATGTCAAATCCATTCACATTTGAGTTTCATAAATGCATCAAAATCATAAAAAGGGAACAGGATACCACACTGTACGGTCTTTGGAAAATTCAAAGTCTTTCTATTGGACTGCAATGATGGCTAGATCCAAATGGTATTTTCTAATTTGTTATAATAGTACGGGTCAATTTGATTGACAACTTGTCTCAGACAAATCGATGCCTTTGGATCGTAGATATATAAATCCATTCATTGATTAACTACTACAGTTCTAATACCAGTAAAGATGTCACAGCAAGTAAAAATCACAGCATCCATTTTGCGTCATCTCCTATCCTGTATCCATAATCGTGGCTGACAAAACAAAACACAGTTGAAAAACCACTTCCAACAGTACATTTACTGGAGCAACAGCTGCCTCTTGACATTCACAGTTAGCTTCAAATTGCTTTTACTTAACTCCTCCAAGCACCCTCAACAAATCAAGGATTTCAAGATCTGCCGAACATTAAAACATTAAATTTATATCTAAGTGAGTGAGCCATCAGTCTTTGATGTGAGGTTTCCTGGGAAGGAGCTGCTCTGCCTGCCTTTGATTTTTTGCAGACTTGCTGCAAGCTGTAAACAGCTGAGACTGATTGATAAAAAAATTACAACCTTGGATCCAAACAATGAATACATCAGCAAAACGGGTGCTGCTGTAGATCATTTCTTTGAACCGTACATGAATATAAATGGTGCTGCAGTCCTGAGCACAAACAAACCTTGGCAGCTTACTACATATCATTTTTGCATCAACGCGTTTATTAAAATGAATCGTTTTGGTTACATTTCCATGGATACCCTATGAGGACACATTATTTTTTTCCTTTTAAAATCTGCACTAATTACATTAACAACAACCTTTGAGGCCAGGAAAGTGACCAACAGTCATCAAAAAGAAACATTTGGGGGAGACTATAGAGTGAGATTAAACAGAATGCAATTTATTTAAGTTGTTAAAACTTCTGTGATTCAATGAATGTGAAGAACACCATCTAAGGTATGTTCACCACAGGCTCAGAAACGCAGGCTCAAGCGCCCCCAGACAAAAAAAAAATGTATTTTTATCAGAGTCAGGAGCAAAACAAACATTATCAATTGTTAAATATATTAAGTAATTGTTGTTTTGAATTAAATGGATGTTAAAGATCTAAGTCAGTTTTCAAGAAAAATACATATCTCTAAAGTATTACATTAGAGCTTGAGCTTTTTTTTTGCATTAACCTTGGTTGGTACTGATGAAGAAAATCATGAATAACATGAATTACAGCTTCATGTCGTTTTCAGTAAAGAATTGTAAATCAAAGCAGCAAAAAGGCTTAGAGGAACCAAATATAAGACACTGGAAACAAACCTCATTTGAATACATTCATTAACAACATTTAATGCATGAATAACACCTTTGAGCTGTAAGGTAAAACGTGAATTACCTGAGCAGACAAATCCAAAAAAGGTTACATGTAATTGTTGGGAACCAAGTAAAAAAAATACCATAGAATAATCTCTAAGGGGAGTAATTAGCTTGCGACTAAAACGTCGTGCTAGAACGGTTCCTGAGAAGAAAGAACATAACCCAGATGACCCAAAACGACTAATTAAAATCTAACAAACTTTATATGATTAGGAGAGCCAACAGTACTAAATCATGAAAACTGAACTGAAGCTCATATCCTTCCCACTCTTAAGCTGCCTTTACGTCTAACACGATTTACTTGTCGGGGTCGTCAAGTTTCAATGTGAAGTTTTTGACTTGATCAGAGGTCTTGGCTTTGATTTGAGCATCAGCCACGATGAGGCAGACTGATGGCAGTGTGCATTACGACGCATCAAGAAAACAAAGATATTAATTTTGGTAAATGACGAAGTGTTGCATCAACCAATCGGACTCAGCTTTGGCCTATGATGTATTGATGTTGTCAATACAGATGGAGTCAACACCTTTTTTCCATCAAGGCAACGATAAAAAGTTCTTCTATTTTGTCCTTCCTTGGACTAATGCTGTAGAGCAAGCCATCAAACTGGATCACAGAGAGACGGAAGTACAACGGAGGGAGTAAAACTGCCAGATTCCCTGATTGGTTGATGCAATGCATCTTTTTTGAAAAGTTCAGATTTCTAAACTCAATGCACCGTAACACCAGAATTGCTGATGCCTGCAACACGCCACGATGCCAAAACTCACTGCTCCCAGACCAACACCCCATGATGCCCAAATTCCAGCCAAAATACCCCCAAAATTAGCCACAATGGCTAAAATTCACTACTGCCAGCGCGCTGTGATGGCCAAATTGTGCTGTGACACCCCAATTTTACCAAATGGCCCAAAACACACTGTTACAAGACCAATGTGCCGACATGCCCTAACCACGCTACAATGCTCAAATCACTCCATGATGCCCAAACCTCACCATAATACCACCATTGTGCTACAATGCCAAAATGTATTGCTGCCAAACTAAGGCACCATGATGCCCGTAAATCGCCACACGCTATAATGCCCAAATCAGGCCAAGCTCCCCAAAAAACGAGCCACAAATTGCACTGCTGCCAGAACAACACATTCTCACTCCCAAGTCATCAAATATTGACATGTGGTTAAAGACCCCTCCGCGTCACTTTTTGATGTTTTGGGTGTCCCCAAATCATCGATTTTTGAAGTACTGACTGCTCCCATTAAATAAGGGGTCCCCAACCTCCAGGCCGCGACTCAGAACTGGTCCAGTAGCGTGACACGTAGTGCACCAGTACCCAGTACCGGTACTGGTACCCTAACCCGACACTGGATCAGATGTGGTACTGGACCCAAACCAGACGCGGTACAGGACGCAAACCAGTACCGTGTTAAGGGTAGTGTACTTGTACTGGGTTAGGGAACTGATACTGGACGCGTCCCGAGGACCAGTGCGTATCCGGTACTGCATCTGGTACCACGTCCTGATGGTTGCGGACCCTTGATTCTACGAGCAGTCAAAAAACAACATGGGGACACCCAAAACGTCAAAAAGTAACATGGAGGAAGCCTTAGCCAAACGCAATATATGATGACCTGGGGAAGAGAATGTGTTGGCCAGAACAACACACTGTGACGACCACATTTCGCTGCAATACCTCAATTGCGCCAAGAGGTCCAAACCACACTGCTGCCATCCCAATGCACCTTGATGCCCTAATCCCGCCTCGAGGCTCAAATCACTTCACAACGCCCAAATCGGACCACGATGCCTACAAAGCGCCACAATGCCAAAACTTACTGCTGCCAGACCAACGCGGTGATGGCCATATCCGGCTGCCTTGCCCATTGCTGTCACAATACATACAGAACAACACTTTTTGACTAACAAATTGTGTCACAATACCCAAAATGCCCTGCTGCCAGAGGAAGGTTCCATGCCTGCATTCAATGTGAAGTCATCTTAAACATTGTTGCACTACTACATCTCACAAGTCAAAGCACTCCTGACAATACAGAGTGATCCATTTCTCTGCTTTACAGCACCGATTCAGACTGTCAGGCAGCCATGTTCCATAATCAGATTTCTAACTGAAACAACACAGCCACTCCACTTCAGAAGACGCCTGTCCATATTTTATCTATTTTCATAGCAGGGAAAATAAAACTATAGACAGAGTCCCTCTCTGTCCTTTGTGTTCACACCAGCTTGCATCCCTTGACATGTCTAGTAATGATCCCAGAGCTGTTTTCATCCCCTGCAGAGATGAGATCATGCAGCTTGCGCAGTAAGTAAAGTGTCATGTGCAAAACAAGTCGGGCTCCTGCCACCTTTCATACCTGTCAGCGAGGGTGACGCGGGTTAATGGGGGAGCTAAACCGCAGTGGCAGGGACCTTCTTGTTCGGGCGTCTGGGTGAAAGAACAAGAATGCCTCTCAAGCTTAATTATTTAGGCAAATTAGTGAACAGGGTTTGTCACACGTCTGGAACTTCCACCATCACAGTGTAGGTTTATCTGTAATTACCGCCTTAAACTTTATGAAAGTACAATAGTTTTTTTTTTTTTTTAAAGCAACTTTAGTTTTACATTTTCTAAAAGTGATGACAAAAATGTACTCTCCAAACTGCAGAAGTGAGTTAAAAGTAGATTTTTATCGACTGTGTGCGGCTCCGGGTTGTATGAGGGTCTCACTGTTGGCTGTAAAAGACAGTCTGTTCATAAACCGTTTTAACCTCTTGACTCCAAAGGATGATTGTTTTTTTTCAGCCAATTTCTCTGCTGGTAGTGAAACTTAATTCCTGCAGAAGTCGCCTGCCAACATCCACAAAATAAGTCATTGAATTCCAGCAGGCCGACACTAATCAGAGGAAAACATCAGGGCTGAACACAAATATGGTTTTTCCAACTGGATGGAGAGGAAGCTTACATTTCGAGGAGGCGTTTTAGACATGATTGTAGATAAAAGTCGGTCTTTGTAAGCTTCTGGACAGTTTCATACGCAAAGCCAAGAAATATTTGTAAAGAAGGAGTCCAAAGTGAGGTTTGCATTAATAAAATGTTGCTGATAGTAGATGCCATTCAAAACTGTGCTTGAATAATAACTTCTGGGACAACAGTATTGATGTAAGCACAATTTGCTCTTATGTCATAAAATTTCAGAAACTCTAAGGTAGGAAGTATAGAAAAGACTGAATTTTTTAATAAAGACAAGAATCGAGGTTTGGCATAATAACAGCAAATAACAATTATGTTTGTCACTTGCAGCCCTAAGAACTGCGATATACACTCCCCAATTTATGGTACACCTTCCTAGTATGGAGTTTGACCTCCTTTTTCCTTCAGAATTCCCTGTTCAAGAAATCAGTCTGAGAGTATTCCAGCCTCATGACATGGAGCCTTATCCTCCCCAGAAGATGGTACTCTGTGGTCATAAAGGGATGGACATGGTCAGAACAATACTCAGGTATGCTGTGGTGTTGTAATCATGATCAATAAGGGGCTCAAAGTGTGCCAATTACACTATCACCACCAGCCTGAACCAAATTCTGACCCTACCATCTGAAAGTCGTAGGAGAAATGGAGACTTATCAGACCAGACAACATCTTTACAATCTGCTATTGTCTGATTTTGGTGAGTTTGTAAATTATAGACTCACTTTCCTGTTTTTGGCAAGAGGACCCGGTTGGAGACAGCAAAATGTCGCCCACACATCACTATGCGGTAGCAGGAGTCTGGAACAGGAAGTTCCAACTCATTTTCACTCACAAGTCATCACATATTGACGTTTGGTGAAGGACCCCTCCGCCTCACTTTTGGACATTTTGGATGTCCCCAACTTGTCATTTTTGGACATACTGGCTGTTCCCAGTAAATTACGGGTCCCCAACCTCTAGGCTGCGAACCAGAACCAGCCCACTACTGCGTCACGTAGTGCACCGGTATAATAACCCGACACCGAAGCAGATGACCCAAAGTGGTACCAGATGTGGTACCAGGCGCAAACTGGATGCAGTACCGCACACAAACCAGTAGCGGGTTATGGTTAGGGTACCGGTACTGGGTTAGGTACAGGGTACTGGAAAAGTCTTGAGGACCAGTGCGCATCCGGTACTGCGCCCAGTACCGCATCTGGTACTGCATCTGATACCGTGTCTGGTGCCGCGTTCCAAGGATTGCAGACTCATGATTTTACGAACAGCCAGCACATCAAAAGATGACGAGTTGGGGACACCCGAAATGTCAAAAAGTGACGCGGAAAAGTCCTTAACCAAACGTCGATGTGGGACTACTTGGGGATGAGAATGTCTTAGAAGTTCATGTCCCATCCCTCCCCTTCCCATTTCAGTTGAAAAATGTTACATTTTTGGTCAAAAAAGACTAGTTTGATTGGCGAGCCTTTTCCCGTTTTTATCTTTAGACCATTTACACCGGAGATGTCTGTGTCAAAACCTATTATGCTCTTTGACATACTCCTTATGAGGAGAAACGCGGCTGGGTGCCGGTAATCTCACTTTCACCGATATGCAACAAATTTCTAACATAAACCCTTTTTTTGCCCCATTTTAAGCTATTCTTGCGCACTAAACCCTATATAATTTTCATAAAAGACACTACAATTCTGAAATCTTGCGGAATTTTTGCTTCCAGCTATTGTGTGGGTGCCATCCAACCTTCAACCAGGACCCCTTGGTTCTGATAGGAGTGTCACCAGGTGTGGTCCTCTGCTGCTGCCTCATGATTGGATGTGTTGTTTGTAATATTCAAGCAAGTCAGTGATGATGACAAATCTCCAGCAACTTGTCGCCTCTTTATGTAATTCTACCGCCTCCTATGTTTTGATTGTCCTCCAACTTCTTCAACCCCTTCATACCCTTTTACACCCCCCCCCCATCTCTAAAATCCCACTCTCTCCTCCTCTCTGTATCTGAATGTATGCAAAAATAATTAATATGAATAAAGTTTAGCCTCGAATACTAAAGGGGTTTATACAAATATACTCCTCGTAACATTAAAATCTGTCCAACACAAAGAGACCTTCAACTCTGATCTGTATGCTCGACTGTTGGACAGGACAATTTGGAAAATATATAAATAAATACAGATGTAAATAAAATTTTAAATAATATTCATACGTGAAATGATGGATGAAGCATATTTTTTGCCATTTGGTCATCATTGAAACTATTTATAAGTGTCTGTAAAGCTAATGGATATCACAACCCTTGGCTCCAAGTCTTTGATAAAGAGCTTAATTTTACAGACTGTTCAGAATGTTTGTAGAAATTCATGTGTTTATCCAATAAACTATTTAGTGTAAATATGGTGGACGGGGTAACAATCTTCTTTTCATTTCTGGAGCTGCAGAGACACACATCCAAGTCCACTCAGAGACAGAGAACACAAATCAATTCAACCCTTCCAGAGATCAAGCTGAACAAACAAATCACAAGTTCTGCCCGGCAACTCATTTTTGAAAGACAAACGGGAAAACAGTTTGAAAATGCAAAACAAAATGGACTCAATGAAAATCAGAGCCATTTTTTTGTGCTGGGATCTACTAAAATGAAATGGATTTAATGACATTTTGCCCTTCAGTTAAACAGAAATATAAGGACTTCATGTACTGTAGATCCAGTATAAACACGTCAAACCATTTATTTTCAATTAGTTAGCCATGGATCCATTCTCTTAAACAGCTGTATCCTTTTAGGGGTCATGGGGTTGCTGGAGCCTGTCCTGGTTTCTGCTGGGAAAAGCCAGCTCAGTGGCCTTGTGGAAGAGTGTCCGTCCTAAGACTGGAAGGTTGTGAGTTCAAATCCAGGCCAAGTCATACCAAAGACTCACCACTTCCCAAGGGGCTGATGGGTAAAATGCAGAGAACAAATTCCACACACCGAGGTACGTGACAACTAATGAGACTTTTAACGGTAGGGTACATCCTGGACAAGTCCAGTGTCTGTCGCAGGGCACGCATCATTTGAACAGACACTCACACATTCATACCTTGGGACGCTTTAGAGCTGAGGTGTCCAAATCCAGGTCTTGAGGGCCAGCGCCCTGCTGGTTTTCCAGAAATCATGCAATATCTGCGGATGATTACCTGAATCAGGTGTGTTAAGGAGCTTCAATGGCAGGTTGGTTGAAAAACCGCTAGGACACTGGCCCTTGAGGACTGACTTTGGACACCCCTGCTTTAGAGGAACCAATTAACCTGTGACGCTTGTTTTTGGACTGTGGGAGAAAGCGCAGAGAAAACCAGGCATGCCCGAGGAAAACATCAAACTCCACACAGAAACGTCCCAGTTGGGATTTGAACCAGATCTTTCTTACTGTGACCATCACTTCACCATTCAAGTCAATTATGATTCAATCCTAAAGACAGGGGTGTCCAAAGTCAGCCCTCGAGGGCCCGGTGTCTAACATGTTTTCCAACCAACCTGCCAATGAAGCTCCTTATTGGCCAAACACACCTGATCCAGGTAATCAGCAGCAGATAAGGCAGGGTTTCTGGAAAACCAGCTGGAGGCCCTCAAGGACTGACTTTGGACACCCCAGCTCTAGAACATCCGATTCGTTTAGTAATAAAAATCCCAATTTGATGTGAAAATACGAGGACAGATTGATCTTTTTTTTGTTTAGATCACATACGAAATGTGTGTTTTGAACCCATAAATCAATATATCAGTCCCCCTCATGGCTTTAATGATGTTAAAATCTGAGCTCAGCTTTAGTTTCACACAGAATTTCCAAGTCCGTCTCGTGACTGACTCTGAAATGACTGAAACAGTAATTAGCCGCTGGTGGGCACATCCAAAGAGGCTTGCTGATTGATAGAGGCATAAAAGCTTCAAAAAGGGGAGGCTGGATAGAGAGATGTGTTATTTGTGCAGGGTGCTTATAGAAGGTGTTGGAAGCCGGCCAGGCTCACAGCCAGCAAGCATGATCAGGGACGGGGGGGCAGGAAAACAGGGGCAGACAAAGAAAGTGACAGAAGACCGACATGGAGGAAGAAATGTGAGGAAATACTCATATGGCAGGCTTCACCCAGCTAGTCAAAGAGCCAAATCCAGCAGTCAGAAGGTCTATCGGTGTAATCCATGCCCACATGTTGATGACTGGCCTCTGCAAACATCGTGGATTTACAGGGAGGAGAGTTTGTGAAGCCTATACGGTCAGTGGAGCTTTATTATATCATAAAACCATGTCAAATATCCTCAATAAGGCTTTGTTTTTTGCAATGCAATAACTTTTGAAAGTATTATATTCCCTTATTCACATTTTGGTTTCCTTCTACACCAAAACATGCAGTTTCTAGCCCATTCCTGTGGCAAGTTATGGTTATTTAAAGAAATGGCCACAATGCAAAACTCCACCACTAGGGGGAGCAAATAAAAAAAAAATGCAGAGATTAAGAAATAAACAGCATTTTTTTTGCAAGCATGTCCCTTGTCTGGGTAACATGCAGTTAGGTTCCTTGCCAGCATCACCGATGTTGTTGCTATAAAAATTAGGTGTGACACCACAATGGTAAATGGTGTATAGTTGTGTAGCGGTTTCTATCCTCATTCGAGGGCCCAAAGCACTTCACAGTCATTGACCCATTCACCCATTCACACACTGATGGTGGCTCCACTGCCAAACACTGGCGTTAGGTGTCTTGTCCAAGGACACTTCGACACATGGGCAGGCAAGGCGGGAATCGAACCCACAATCTTCCGATCAGAAGTTGACCGCCCTACTGCTGCACCACAGCCACCCCTCCACAATTACCAAAATGTCATTGTCAAAAAGATAATAATCAAAGCTCTAATAATAATTTTAGGTTGAATTGTTCAAAATGAATCGTATCATCAACCACAAATCATGATATGACTTTGTTCAGATAGATTGCGATACTCCTGGTACACTGTTGGGTAGTGTCAGGTGATACAACCAAAGAATACAGTCTCAGATTTTTTGGGATTTCCAATTGTGATCTATGTGTTTTCTTCTTCCCTTTACTTTCTTTAATAAAAACAATAAATTAGTGCTGGGTAGATTGATCCAAAATATTGACAGTATCGATCTCACATTGGTATCGTATCCATACCGACCCGCAGATATCGATATTTTTCGATTCTTGTTGAAACGTTTCACCACTCATCAGTCCTGTGAGATCTCAGCAGCTACAATGAAAGAGCACAGAGTCTGCTTCCAATGTTCTCCCTATTTCCAAAATACTCTATTTGAATGCTGAGTTGTTTTTCACCTGTTTTTATTGTTCTATTTAAATGCTAAGAAGTTACAAGATGTTTTTATTTTTAGTCGTTTAACATTTTGATTTATCTCTGTATCATAGTTACCGGTTTCTTTTGGTTTGTTGATTGTTTTTGCATTCCCTTCTTCACTTTAAATTTAATTTCAAGGTTGTATTTTAATAAACTATTTTACATTTAATTTAAAATATTGTCCTAATTAAGTTTTTATGTTTATCAAGTAATTAAAAAAGGGAAACTTAAAAAAAATAATTTACGGGGGTGAAAAACGATTGAGATTTTGAGGTTTATGTCACATCCATCACATTTATGTAAAAATGTATTGACATTGATATTGGTATCGATATTGGCGATATTGACCGGTATCGGATCAATACCCAAATGCTCAGTATCGCCCAGGTCTACCATAAATGACAGAATAGCTTTAACAAAAACGTGTTTGTTTTAACATGTTCTTTGGGAGTTGACCTGATTTCAAAGTGCAACTAAATATAAGCTCTTCTCTTTCAATTGTTGAAACAAATTGTTCTTAGTCCCTCTTTTGGTAGCAACACCCTTTAAACAGATTTTTTAGCATGCAGATCTGAAGTTGCAAAACTAAAGCACTTCGAAATAACAGAAAAAAAAAATCTGTTTTGGGAAAAGGCTGCTCTTCGGTAGTTGCCATTTTAACGTTCACACAGTCTGAGACACAGGCAGGTTGACCTTACTTCCAACAAGTCCAAGAGAGGAGGATGCTGGGAAGAAAAAAATAAAATCCAGATTTTTTTCCCAAAGTGACAGTAAATTTAAATTAATCAATAAAATCCATTGATCCCCCAGTCCTACTGTAGGAATTGTTTTGATTTAGGGTTTGCTGACAGACCTGAAAACATCAAATAAATGCACAACCTAACCACCCCAAAAGCTGAGACAAATATGAAAAACTTCTGGAACAGTGTCCGTTGGACAGATGAAGCCGCAGTGGAGATGTCTGGTCACAGCACACAGCACTGCGCTTGGCAGGCGAAAACACAGGATGTCAGCACACACTTCTTCTGCCATCTGTCAAGCATGGGGGTGGTGGGTTGATGACTTAGATGAGACTTGGATTTGTCGCTGTCACTAAGTAACCATGAACACCGGGGTACACAAAGGCGGTCCGGAGTCAAATACAGGGCCATCTGCCCAACGGCTACAGCTTCCCTGGTCCTGGATCAGGAAACTGATTCCAAACACGGCGAAAAAACCAGCGTGGAAAGCCTGAACAGAAAAACGGTTTGTAGAACTAAAAAGGACATAGCAGGTCATTAGAAACATTAGTAAATAATGACAGGATTCTTGATATATTTACAGACATATAAAGTCTGAAACATTTTCTGTTTTATGTGACTAATATAATAACTTGTTGAGATTTTAGATTTGCTGAATTTTTACTTTATCAATATGTTTTAGTGGCGTATGTCACACTAGACTCTCATCAGAGGAAGGTAAGAGTCAGAGGACTCCATCACAACAGCTCCGAGCCGCCAAAGCCATTTAAGCTCATCACTAACGTATGCAAAAGCTAAGGCGCCACGGAGCTCAACGACACAAACCAATAAAAATGGATGCTGCTCATACAAATCCTCAATCTGTACTGCGTCATTACAGTCCTCCTTAATGTCCAGTTATGACTTGTGTCAGGTCAGCAGCTATTAATTACTCTGACTCAAGTCTCTTTTGTTTCCTCTTCACACACATGTCCAGATGTAATTTATGAAAAGAGAGTCTGTCCTGGTGGAGGATAAAAACAATTCCCATGCATTGATCCATGCAAAAGATGGACCATCTGGTTGTTCAAACATTTTGTGTTTTGATGAGTTTAATTGATGGGATGATGGGAAGTGAGGCCAGGCTTATTCCATGACTCAGAGGTGAATCTCTATAAACTACTGCCACTCTGCAGAAATTATGTCCTAAAAAACAACTGTTCTTCAGCATTTTGACAAAAAATGGGATTGTCATAACTTAAAGAAATCGCTGGGAACGCTTTGAAAATAGATTCAAACAATGATCAAAATAAGGCTTTAACTTGTAAACTTTTTGATTTAAAACTATATAAGTAATCCTGAGGGACAGCATGTTTGCAAAGAAAAAAATATATATATATATTTAGGTACATCCTGCTGATAAATTTCAAAATGACTAAAAGTTTTAGTCCTCATAGGGAAAAACACAATATGGTACCACACACAAAACACACTTATACACAAAAAACCAGAAAATATTGCAGACCAACTGTGATCAATTATTTAAAGTTAATCTATTTAGTGAGTCTTGAGTCGTATTTTAGGGCCATGTGCATCCATATAAGTAAACCCTTTTAATCCCTTGATATCTGAATTTATTTTCAGCTTTAGAAAAAAAAATCTGTTTTGCTTTTAAGTAGACGCTACATTAAAGCTAATTCTGGAACTAAAGTAGTTTGATGCATATTTGCAACAATAGGTGTCAAGAGGGTTGAGTATATTTAGCTTTTTTATGCAAGTTGCAGCCATACAAAGTTGCTGGAGATTAGATATTTTTTACTTTTCATTTCAATAAAATGATTTAGGTGAAAAATTTTGATTCAACAAAATAAAATTCTATTGAATTAACTGAATCAAATTCTGCTGACAAAACATAAATAGGATTTTTAAGTTGAACATAATACATACAGAGAGTAAATTTATTTATTTATTTAGGTGAGTAATATCTTGTTGATTCATCGTTTGATTTTTTTTTGAGTGTAGGTCACAACAGCCCCTATGGGAGAATAGGGGCTGTCTGTGAGTGAAAAATGGGCAAACCTGTACAGGGCAAGCAAGAAATTTCAAGATGGACCTCTCAGTGAGTAAAAATGTTCATACACATTTTAAATCTACGGGTATGCTGCGGGCAACAAGCTGTAGAAAACACTTAAGCAACTCCTAAAAAAATGCACCACCCATACCTCCCCATACAAATGTAGGCAATTTATCAACATTTAAAAATGCCATCACAGTTTTTCATTATGATTATTTACAATTTTACAATTCTTTTGGAGGCACAATGTTACTGTCAACCATTAATGCTGCAAAAATACACCAGAACACTGAAGATACAAACTGTTTTCTGAAAAATAAAAGACAAAAAGCTCTATTAACTTATTTTTTGCAAAAGGGAAAAAGTAAAAAAAAAAGTCATGAAACACAAATTGAATCTTTGCAATGCTCCTATAAGCACATCTGCTCAGATGTTTTGTTTTTTTGCTCATAGGGAAAAAAATGATAGGACTAATTTATCAGCTCACAGGAAAAAAATATATATATTTAATGTAAATTAAAAACAAACAAAAACATCCCACCTTTACCACATATGGTTGCTTTATAATGAGGGAAACAGATGCGGCTTGTCTAATTGTTCATCCAATTATCTAATGGTTTTAGGGGATTTAAAGGTTCAAAATGCAATTTTGAAACATTTGCGTTTGGAATATTTGTGATATTGAATTAGTGCTGCTCAGATTATTTCTCATCCTCCATAATGAGGAAAACACAAACAAACTCGGCTGCAGCTTTGTCTGTTCAAACAGAATCAGTGAAAGCTAACCAGACACAAACTTTTTGAACAACAAATCTGAGCTTTCACATGAAGGCTGCGTTGTTGAATTAAACATACCTGGAACGAAGGCAGGATAGAGTTGTGGAGCAATAGAGACACAGATGATGTGACAGCTTGGAACAAAAACACCTGTTAGCACCTTTACAAAGACTGCATCCTCTCTACTATGACCAAAGAGCTGTCGAAGGACACCAGGTAGAAAACTGCACCAGAATAGAAATATGATGTGCCAATCTTGTTTTATTCAAAGACCCACTCTTATTAAAGTTGTGTTTTTGGTGTTTTTAGCATGTTCTTGTGGTATTTTCCTCATGATGGATGACATACATTAAGAAAATTAAGCTTAAAATTACATCTCGGAGTATTTTTTTTTTTTTTTCAAATCATTGTGAATCAGGTGCAGACGAAATTGTGCTGTTGTAGTCCAGCAGTATTGTGCTAAACGTAGTTTTGGTGTCCCCACAAAGTTTTTCTTTTTTTTTTCTTTTTTTTTTTTTTGCAGATTATATGTTTTTGAAAGGTACTGATCCATTACGAAATTTTCTTTTGAGGTCAATTTGCTTATTTTTCTAGATATTGGGGAATTTTTGGTGTCTGTCCCTAGGTTTCAGGGGTCTCTGATTCTGATTAGTCCTTTCGAAAAATGATTTGTCTATCTGTATATACATTATATGCTAATTAGGGTGGCTATTATCATAAATTCATTTTTTTGCAACTCAGTAGACCTAATTCAAAGTGACACACTTATTATACTGGTGTCTACCATTAGGATTTAAGTGTCTCTGATAAAGGTTTTACCATTTCTAACATAAATTGGCCATCTTGCAGGTGCAATATGCAAATGTGGACAAATAAGCAAATAAAAATGAAATTTTGGTAATGTTCTGGTGCACATTTTTGTACCTGGTGTCCTTCGACAGCTCTTTGGCTGGAGCAAAGAGTCTTTTTACAGGTGTGAACAGGTATCGTTAATGCAGATAACTCGTTCAAACAGGTGACATGAATATGGATAACACGTAAAGGATATAAGAACTTCCTAAAGTAGAATCAACAAATCTGTGGGTGACAGAATTCCTGCTCATTTGTTGGAACTATATACTAATTTTCCACACCATTAACAAATAAATGCTTTAATAAATCAAACAGTGGGATTTCCTGGACTATTTCTTTTACAAGATGAAGTTTATGTATGATGAACGTTACAGACCTTTATGAGCTTTTCAAGTGGAACAAATTTTGGTAATTAGCATATTATGCAAAACGATCATAGGTGCTGAGCTGGAATCAGCTGGATTCTGACGTAGCACCCCTCAAAAATATGAAATCCAAAAGGATGCCAAAACAACATTCATTCAAAAATCAGCTTTTCACAACTGGACGATTGGGAAATGATTGTATTGGTGTGTATCAACTTATAGACATCTTGGTTTTCCTCATCCAAGCTAGCATCTGGCTCAAAACCTTTTTGAAGTACAGATAATGTTAGGTTGGGGTTCATAAGCTAGCGGGAGAATGTGTAAACAGTTAAGGGCGATGGGAATGGTCCCACAGAAACTGTCCTAGATAGACAATATTATTTTGGCTAAAAACTAGATTATCATAATTCCAAGACCACTGTGAACGCTTTTTAAAAAATGATTGGAGAGGTTTTTTACACTTGCATGTAGTCTTTTTCTGACAATGGAGGACATACGTAAATTAATTTAAGCTTAAAATTGCATTTCTTGGTGTTTCCTTACTCAAAACATTTGAAAAAGCCCTCTTGTGATGTAGCACGTGAAATGGATGACCAAAGTCACTCAACTTTTCTCCATTTGGATGTATCTATCTGCAGACAGATAGATCCATGAACGTCTTTAAACTGTACAGTTGGATAACTCCATTATTATTCCTCCGCTAATGTTAAGTTGGAGTTTTAAGGGGCTGTAAGCTAGCGGGAGAAAGTGTAAACAAAGGGATGATGGGATATCCCTTCCGCATCAACAGTCCAGCCTATCTTAATTTCTGATCAGCTGTTGATCTGCACAAACTTTACTCAAAAACACATGTTAAAGTCAAGGCCCGGGGGCCGGATTCGGCCCCCGGGCCTTGACTTTAACATGTGTTTCAAAGTCGGGATTTGTAGAAGACAAATGTTGATGTTTTTGTTTTTATTCCAACAAATAAATGAATATAAAACACCATCACCACAACGCTCGCAATTTTCCAGCTTTCTCGTTAAAACAAACATCCTATTTCTGTAACATTTTAAATCCTTTTTGTTTCATGACCTGAAATACAGACTTGAGGGGGGAGTTAATGAGTGAATGTTCGAGGTGGAGCGGACTGGATGATGTTGAATGGCAAGCTGTGCTCTGGCTCCATACTAAGAGTGATTAAATCAACGCCTCAGGACAGCAGCGTCACCATGTGCTAACATTGTGCTGACTTTGCCCGCCCCCGTCGTTAAGGAGACACTTCTATTGACCCCCAGGCTGCGATGAACCACAGCCTACATTTTTTTTGTGGTTATTTTAAAGACACAGAGGTCTGTGCACACATTTTCACACACAAAGCAACAGCATGCTATAGAGTTAGACGATCTGCTCATCAATTCTTAGCATATGCTTGCATTGTCGCGCACATACTGTGAATCTAATTTCCACCCACCATTACATGAGGTCACGTTTCATCTTTCACTCATTAACAGGGACGATTTCAAGCAGGGGAGTCAATTTAATGCATCTTAAAAAGTGACAAGGACTTACTCGTAGCTTCGGTTCAAGCATGACTTGATTTGCAATGACGGTATTTTTAGGAAAGAAGCTCTGAGGATCCTAATTCCACGGAGTCAATGCAACACTTCAACGTGACCTCTGAACCTGAGCAGGTTCTAAGGGCATCTGCTTGTTCACACTCACTGTAAGGTTAAGCAGGTGATAAACCCTTAACAACCTTATAATTACCCACTCTAATAGACTCCTCAGATATTCTATCACTCATAAGCAGTTTGAGACTTATCAACAGTTTTGTAAAAATAAAACTGATATATGCAAAAAAAAAAAATAACTAAAACAAATGCAGAATCCGTCTTTGAGTAAATGAAGATTTCACAGACTGTTTTGGATACTGTGTGTATAAATGAGTACGTGAAAGTAGCCACCAACACACATATTTGTCCTTAGAACTGTGTCTAAGTCAAGGCCCTGGGGCCGGATCTGGCCCACTGGATGATTATATCCGGCCCTCCAGATCATTTTATATTTTTGTTATTGACGGCCCGATATTATCTTCCGCTGGTAACATATGGCAAAATATTCTCATTCTCAAGAAGTCTCATATTGATATTTGGTTAGGGATCCTTAAAAATAGACGTTTTGGGTTTCTCTAACTAGTCGTTTTTTTAAAGTGCTGGTTGTTCCAAATAATCAAGGCTCCCAGCTTCCAGGCCGCAAAATGGTACGGGGTTAGTGACCTAACAACCTTCACCCGGTATCGGACACAGGGCGGTACCAGTTCCAGATGCGATACTGGTTCTAGATTTGGTACCAGTTCCAGATGTGGTAATGGTTTCAGATGTGGTACCAGGTCAAGATGCGGTACTGGTTCTAGATGTGGTACCAGTTCCAGATGCGATACTGGTTCTAGATTTGGTACCAGTTCCAGATGTTGTAATGGTTCCAGATGTGGTACCAGTTCCAGATGTGGTAGTGGTTTCAGATGTGGTACCAGGTCAAGATGCGGTACTGGTTCCAGACGTGGTACTGGTTCCATACGCGATACTCTGTTTACTCGTTATCCTGCTAGCTTACAGCTCCTCACCCCCCCAAATTAACATTACCGGTGCAAAAAAACAGTTTTGAACCAGATCCCAACTCAGATGAGGAAACCAAGGTGTGTACAAGTTGATACGTGCTAATACAGTCTTTTTCCAAAAGCACTTTTTGTATGCATTTGATTCACAGTGATTTGAATAAAGAAATGCTCCAAAAACAACACTAAGCCTATTTTTCTTTCTGTATGTCCTCCATCATGACAAAAATACCACAATATTGGTTGATCACAGTCCTGCTCTGGTGTACAGTTTTGTACCTGGTGTCCTTCGACAACTCTTTGGTCATAATAAAGTTTTTTTTTAAAGTGTGAACATTCTCAACCCTAGTGCTATCTCAGGCATGTTTACATTAAAAGGTGGGTCATCTGGACCCCAATACACTGAACTTTTTTTTTTTTTGAAGAATTTGTTATCTTCACTGGTGAAGAATCAATAACTGACAAATACTTTTTGCCCAACTTTACACTCACATGCATCTATGCATACATGAATGGACTTTGGGAAATGTTCTAGGTTTATTCCATATATTTATTGTACATTACTTTAAAAAAGAGGGTTATACCATTGTCTGTACTGTACAGTTTTATTTCTATCTGTCTTAATATGTGGTTTTAACTAAAAGCTGTCGAATATATTTAAATTGTGATCTGCATTTTGACTACATTTTTCAAAGTCCTGACTCTTGATACACGTGTGTGAATATTTGGAGGCATTATTTTCTACCATAAATGTTCAAGAAATTGGTAAAAGTTGACTCATGTGGAGCACAGATTAATGCAGTATTTGGTCATAGGCGCTGTGCAGAGACAGGAAGGGGGATTAACAGCCAGTGGAAGACATGAGACAGCACAAAGTCTGATTTCTGCTCTGGGTAAACAGAAGTGAGCGGACAATCTCACTTATTACATGTTATAGTGGTTCTAATTAGCATGACATAACATAACAAGGCCCAATGTGGGAGTAACGAAATGCCAACATAGAGGGGGGAATGCAAACTTCTGCTAATAATTACAAAGGGTGTAGATTTGAAACTAACTTTTCCTTTCAGCACTTTGGACAGTTCATTACAGAGGCTGGCTGCTGTTCCAGCACCATGGACAGTTGCATTCCTCTTAGCTGCCCTCAGAACCACAGGAGGCGGGCGGTGTGCACACACCAGTAAAAGCGCAGTAGCCGAGCCTCCTGCTGCCATGATCATTTCCAAAAGCAGTCCGCATACATTTACCCATCAATTCCTGCATCAGAGCCAGTTCAGATTTTCTTCTTTTTTTTTTCTTTTTTCACTTTTGTTTGTCCATTTCTATAAATAAACAATCAAGCTCCATTTTTGCTGATGCTTTACAAGACTTTCGTGAACTGGGGATTTCATTTCAAATAGATAAGCCACTTAGCTCAAGTGAACTGTGTACCAGTCCGAAAAATAGAGCGTTTTTTAGCATTATGAGAGCTTAATGGACCATTTTTGACACACTATGAGAGTTTACACAAAGGGCTGTCATTAGCGAAGATGATAGACGTGGGTGTGAAATGGTTTTCAGATCAGCCTACTTATTTAGCTCTTTTCAGCCCCTCCATTGGTTCCAACTATTGAGTTGGGATTAAAATCGGTAGAGTAATATGGTTTTATTTGCTGTCTCTTTTAAAGCAAGACCCCCTTTGATCCACAGAGTGCTTGGGTTGCAATATATTAAGGGGAAAGCAGGTCTAAATTCTGTCCACAAAGCATCCTAGATCTGCAGGACCTGGCTGCACCATTGATTGAACTTGTGAGAGTGCGCTTTCAACGTGAGGGACATAGTAAAAGGAGTGAAGAGGGAGGGAAACAAATCGTTACGGGGCAGACTGAAGGAGGAGTGGATTCAGAGAGCAAGTGGAGGATTGTGGAAAAATATGGGGGAGCGTGTGTTTGTGTTTGGGCAACAAATGAGAATCTATGAAAAAAAAAATCAAACTCAGACGGTTGTGTGAAGGAGATAATATTATGCATCTCATCTTCCAGCAGTCCAGTAAACTGCAACATTATTTCAGGGTTCACCACGTTACACACGATCCATGTAAACAGACCAACGGCTGGTTTGGAAATGGAAATGGAGCCGTGTGAGATATTTCCCCTCCAAACTAAAGCGTGGTGGTTTCAAGGTCAACACAATGAGAATTGAGAAGAAGAGTAGACCGTATTATTGGCCAAAGTAAACACATAATTTTTTTGGAAAAGTAAAGGAAAGGGGGGGAAACAGGGAATCAGCACAAATAGGAATCAAATAGGGAAAAATACACACAAATCTCTCCACCCTGAGAAAATACAGCTTATATTTACTTCAAATGGGCTTGTCCGAAGTGGGGCCGTGGGGCAAATGTGTCCCAGGTTCAGATTTTCAATGGCTCATACAGTCTTTTCATAAAATCAATAATTCTAAAAAAATTCTAGCATTTTCTAAGAAACATATGATTATGATTGGCTAAATTATGTTCAAAGCCATAATAAAAATGTGGCAACACTGTTGTGTGATCCTTCTGCAACACTTTCTAAAATGTCGACTCTAAACTAAAAAAGTAGAATTATCCTTAATAATGCTAATATAAATGCTTTTTTTGCTGAATGTGGTTACTAAAGATGCTAAGGGTGAAGCTGCTGAAGTAATTTGCTGTAAGGATTTGCTAAAATTCCTAATGCTATTTGCCTAATGCTAAAGTTGATTAAGTATTTCAATATATAAAACATTATAAGAAGTCAAAGAGCTAGCATGTTGCTACAACAGTGGCTAAATTCAAAATTATTCTAAAAAAAACTTGGTAAATGCCAAAATAGTTCAAAATGTTATCACGTTTCTAACTTAATCCCAAATCAGCCTGAAAAAACCCTCAGATGTCAAACCAGCCAGAAAACTTTAGCAAGTCGTTAGAATATTAGCTACACTCGAGAATAGTCCAAAAAACCTCAGTAGATGCCAAATTAGCCAAAAAACTTCAGTAGTTGTCAAATTAGCCAAAAATGTTAGCATATTGCTAAAATATTAGCCAAACTCCAAATTAACCTAAAAAACATCAGTAGTTGCCAAGTTAGCCAAAAATGATAGCACGCTGCTAAAACATTAACAGAACTCCAATTTACCCTGAAAAACGTCAGTAGTTGCCATATTAGCCAAAAACAATACCATGTAGCTAAAATATTAGCTAAATTCCAAATTACCTTAAAAAGCTTAGTAGTTGCCAAGTTAGCTAAAAAATGTTACCATATTGCTAAAGTATTAACTAAACTCCAAATTACCCTAAAAAACATCAGTAGTTGCCAAATTAGCCAAAATTTTAGCATATTGCTAAAATATTAGCCAAACTCCAAATTAACTTAAAAAACATCAGTAGTTGCCAAGTTAGCCAAAAATGATAGCATGCTGCTAAAATATTAGCTGAACTCCAATTTACCCTGAAAAACATTGGTAGTTGCGAAATTAGCCAAAAACAATACCATGTAGCTAAAATATTAGCTAAACTCCAAATTACCCTAAAAAAACGTCAGTAGTTGCCATATTAGCCAAAAACAATAGCATGTTGCTAAAGTATTAACTAAACTCCAAATTACCCTAAAAATCCTTAGTAGTTGCCAAATTAGCCAAAATGTTAGCATATTGCTAAAATATTAGCCAAACTCCAAATTTACATAAAAAAGTTCAGTAGTTGCCAAATTAGACAAAAAACATTAGCATGTTACTGAAATATTAGCTAAACTCCAAGTTACCCTAAAAAAGCTTGGTCGTTGCCTATTTAGCCAAAAATGTTAGCATGTTGCTAAAATATTAGCAAAGCTCAAATTAGCCTTAAAAATGTCAGTAGCATTAATGTCCTGAATATTGCATAAGTTTCAAAGAGCACAAAGAATTTGAAGAATTTTGTGAAAAAATTAGCAAAAAATGCATAAAATCTTAAATTGCCTAACATTTATAAAAACCAAAAGTACAAGCATAAATGTCTTGAATGTGCTGAACGTTTTTGAGATCAAAATTGCAGTGTTCCTCGGACTATTGACTCACTACATCTCTCAGCACGCAGTCCGCAGATGCTATTCACCTGAATCCCATTGACACTCCTCCACCTGAGTCTTACGCAGCACCTCGAGCCTCAGTATGTGAAGTATTGTTTGTGCTGTTTTGCCTACATTACCGAGTGTTCTTATTCTGACCTGACATTCTGTTTTCCTGACGCTGTTTCTGTTCCGACTATTTGTCTGCCGCCTGTCCCAACCCACGCCCGAACTGCTGATCCCTGATACTCCTATGCTCGTGTTTGACCTTCATGCATTCAAGTAGACACAAAATAATGGACATTTGGAGCAGAAGTGGTTTGATGCATATTTGCATCAATATAGAAAAGAGTTCAAGAATTTGAATGGTTGGCCCCAAAACATGTTTCACTTCACTAGATCCAGCCTTCGTGGCCAGAAGTTTGGACACCCTTTGACCTAAAAGATGCTGTTTTTGATTGGGGTAAACACTTCATGCCTGCCTCTTGTGTTTCTAATGCTAGAAGGTTAGAAAGCTGCAAAAGGAAGGCACAGATACACAGTAGCTATAAAGAATCTAATAACAAGAATGCCTGCTGTTTTATCTGTAGTATCTACCCAGTGTTCTCTAATTATGTTAGCATTAACTATTGATATGGAAGTCTTCCCGGTGCAGCCCTGCTTTTTGGACTTGGTTTGCCCCAGCAAAATTCATGTGATAAACAAAGACGACCTTTTTGTACCCTTCCTCAGTATGGCTTCCTTTGAATAAGTAAAGATGCCGAGTCTTTTTAGAGAGAGAGAGCACGGTGATGAGTAGTTTCTTTTCCTTGAGAGAAAACAGCAGGCTAATGGCAGGACGTGTGCACACACGTTCCCAACCCTGTGGGGTTAAATGTGCACAGATGCAAAGCATGGATGGAAATAACGAATTTCAGCACATCTGCTGCTAAAAACAAGATTTGGTGGAACATCCAGTCTTGATGTACGTAATGAAAGGTTGGTATTCACCTCGAAGATTGGGGGGAATCGATCTTCTTTCTATTGGGACCTGTCTAAGTGAGACATTTCAGGCCTAGAATTAAAAGTGGTGTGGCAGATGCCTTCAAAGAGTATGTTTCTTGATGTTGTTTGGTACTAACTGGTAAGTTAAAAAAAAAACATCACTGTATTTTCTGCACTATAGGCTGCACCGGATTGTATGGTGCACCATCGAAAAACTGTCAATTTTCAAACTTACGTCATATACAAGGCACACAGAACTAAGATCAAGACAAAAAAGTCAGAGTTAAGACAGTTAGTAAGTCAGAATGTATTAACTTTGTTCACAGTAACTCTATAACCTGTTTGTAGCACACTACACGTTAGCCACACTAGAAAAATTAGCCATGTTAGCATATTGGAAGTACCTGTAACCCCCAACCTTGTTTGCGAAACATAAAAAACAGACTGATATTGCTAAAACAAACATTACTATCACTATGTTAATTCCAACCTTTTTAGGAACAAAAAAAATACAGTCTAGCACCACTATGCAATAACCACATGTTAGCCATGTTAGCCATATTAGCATATTTACTACACCTGAAGGCCTAACTCAAAGTCTTGTATGTAACACACAAAAAGGACTGGTATTTCTGAGATAAATATCTGACAGTGCTAACTTCCAACCTTGTTGGTAAAAATAAGAAAATAAACAGTCTAATGCCACTACATGTTAACCACATTAGCCATAATAGCATATTTACAATACCTGCAACTCTCAACATTGTTTGCAACAATGCAAAAAAAAAAAAATAGACCGACATTACTAGAATTAACGTGACAACACTAACTCTCAACTTTGTTAATAAAGGGTTAAAAAAACACTCTGACAATGCGACACGTTTACCACATTAGCCACATTATCACATTAGCACATTAACAAAACCTGTGCCTCTCAAGCTTGTTTGCAACAAGGAAAAAAAAGACTGATATAGCTAAAATAAACATGACACGCTAACTCTCAAAGTTGTTTATAATGAGCTAAAAAAACAATCCAGCACTGTGTCACGCTAACCACATTAACCGCGTTAGCAACACTAGCATATTTACAATACCTGCAACTCCCAACCTTGTTTGCAACAAGTAAAAAACAGACTGATATCACTAAGACAAACATGTGACTATGCTAACTTCCAACCTTGTGAGTAAAAAAAACGCAGTCCGACGCAGCTACACGTTAGCCACCCGAACTGGTTTGGAACTTGTTTTTTAAAAAAAAAGACATTCTGAGAGCGTACATCTCAAAATGCAACAAGAATAAAGGGGCTACAGATTTTAAGGCGGATTTGAGCAAAAATGAGGGCATTTTTAATGTACGGAAACATTTTTCCATCTTAGCCAAAGGAAGTCGCTGTTTAAGGACCTAATCACAGACTACAATTGTCTCTCCATATTATTCTTTAGATCTAGGGGGCGTGATTCATTCTATTTTAGGATGTAAAGACTTAGCAAAATGCAAATGCATGCATAAATAATACTGTTTTTTTCCCCTTTTGTTAACTTGTTTGAGTTATCGTTCTATACATTTTCCAGAGAAGTTTGTTAATTAGGTTGATTCTAGTGGTGAGAGGAGCCTCAGGCATATGATGTCCTCAGCAGCTTCATTTCACAGAGAACCAGTCATTCTTTAATGAAAAAGATCTGAATGCTACACCATTTACCTTTGCTTTAATTCAAAGTAAACTCTTGAACTTTAGAACTCCTATTGGGGATTCTTCCTCTTTTCTTTGGCTCATCTTTTCTGAGGACTTGGAGGTGGTTGTCAAGTGACCTTGAAGGATGTACTAACACTAAAGTGTGATGAGTAGACAACTAAAAGTGTTAAATGAGTTAAGAGTGTTTTGAGGTGTGGGGAATGTTTTACGGAAGTGCTTCTCTAATAAATTTCCCTTTAGAGAAACATGTACAATCAATTGTGAGTAATGGGTGAAAATGTACCATCTTGTGTCACATGTATCGTTTTACTGAACATGGTACCCATGTCCATGCAACACCCGATGTATTTAAGTGTGTATATATATAAACTGAGTCATAGCTTGTTGTGTCACCTTTGTTTACATAGTTGAAATTAAGATTTCATGGTGCACTCTGGTGAGGAATTTGTTTGGACTTGGACTGTTTGATGTATTGGAATTGTGGTATGGAGCAGAGGGACAGAGATGAGCCACTTATGCCTTGAGGCAGCTTCCTGGCATGTTTGGATGGCCCACAGAGTCTGTTTTGCCTCAGGCGTCTTATAACTTTGACACACACCTGCCTAAAATGTGAAGGTTTTCATTTCAGATCATCAAAATAGAGTACAATTTTCTTTATTTGTATGAAGCATTGCGTTCCACTCAACGTCTGCTAAGCTTTCTTCTTGTTTATAAGGATATTTTAAGAATATTTTGACTGCACAAAAATCATCTCGTGTTGTAAATTAAATTTATTATCAAATAAAAACTGAAAAGTTAAGTATTTGAAATAATCAAACAAAAGGAGTACTGTTTTGGAAATATATTTTTTTTGTTTCTTGAAGAAATTTATTCTGAAAGGTTTTCTACTCAGTTTGACATGTTTTTATTAGCTTGTTTATTTTCACACTCGTTATGTCTTAAACTTTGACCAATGTGTTATTTTAAAATAATTGTGTTTTTCTTATGAGATGAGTATCATGACATTATCTATAATCTTTTATTGAAATCTCCCTCAAGAAGAAAAAAAACTAATGTTAAAACTGACTGATAAATGAGTACTATAATAATTAAGCTTTTTTTTTTAACCTAATTTGCTAGTAGACTACTGTTTTTTCCAAAGTATAAGGGATACTTTCAAGACTGGGAGTTAGCTTAGTCACAAGTTCTGGAATTGCTGTGAATGCATTAAATACAGTTTTACTGACTGATAGATTTGTCTCTGAATCGTCTTTCTAGATTAATATGGTTTATCGTTTGGTGTGCCTAATATATCACATATGTTCAGAAATAAGCTCATCATTCATGATGCACCTTATAGTGTTAAAATACTGTACACTATATTTAATGGTTCTGAAATATGTCATAAGGCTGAGACAAACCCTGTCATAGAAGAGCGTCTCCACGCTTTCATAAAACCCTTCTTTGACTCTGTCCTGAAATGGCCGTGGTTGCCTGGAGCACCAAGTATTGCAGCACTGACACTGGAATTAATAACGGCACCGTCTTTGGTTTCCGTCCTCCCTCTCCACATCCCCACAAGTGTTCCTTCCCTCTCCTCTCCCAGAGGTTAACAGATGCTTGAGTTTGACATTATGCTGTCTCATAAGCTCGTCCGCTTGGCTTCACTCCCCGTCTTTCTTTTCCCTCTCCTTGTAATGGTTCGTCCTTAGTAGCTCGAGCTTAACAATGCGAACGAGGACATATGGAAATTAAAGCAAGCCAAAGTGGGTCATTAATTTCCCCGGAGTTCCACTGACTTATTTACATCACTAAAACATGTCATTGAAAAAGCATCCATATTTTCCGGCCTAATCAGTGCGACTGACGCGTTGACGAGGCATCAGGCAACAGAGAGCTCAGTGTCTCTTTGATTGATCTGTTCATTTCTTCTGCGCTGATTCCTCGCATGGTTTGACCCACTTTGATATATGCACGCTTTTGAATCAGCAGGATTTTCTATACTGGGGGAGACGTGTCGGGAGGTGGTAGCCACCAGGGAGCTAGCTGCAGTTGCGACTTGAAATGCAGGCCTCATAATTTTACTCTCATGCTCTGCTTAGGACTTTTCTGTCTCCTTCCACGTCTTCATCATTTTCACGAGGATGATGGGAAGACATCTTTTTTCTTTTACTATTATTTAAAAACTTAACCGCTAAATCAAGATGAATAGTTTGGCTTTCACGTAGCAAAAAGTGATGCATTTGACGTACATTTTATTAGGTAAACCCGAGTACAAGTATTTCCGGAATACTATAAATCAAGTATGTGTAGTGTAGGACTTTTCCTAAATGAATACTTCTTCTGACTAAATTGGAACATTTTAAGTTTACAAATATAAATAGTATATTAAACGTACATTTCAAGAATATGTCCTAACTTTTAGTATATACTAAGTACTTATAGTACACTTAAAAAGATTCATTTTTCTCCAAAATTTAGAAACTTTTCTACATTAACTTTCCTTAGCAATAAGTAGTACTCTTGAATTTTACTCTTTACGTATAAGTATAGCAAGAATATTATAGACCGTGTACATGTAATGTTGGAAATATACAATCTGAATGTTTCATTTGGCTAAATTGGAACGTTTAAAATGTAGAAATATGGATAGTTTTTTAAACGTAAATTTCAAGAACATGTCCTAACTTTTAGTTTACACTAAGTATACTTGTAGTTCATTTAAAAAGCTTCATTTTTCTCCAGAGGTCAGTAACTTTTTAATAGTTTCCTTAAAAAAAGTCGTACTCCTGAAATGTACTGTATTATGTATAAGTATAGCAAGAATATTATAGACCATGTACAGGTAATGTTTGAAGTATACAAACTGAATACTCAATTAGACTAAACTAGAATATTTATAATTTAGAAATGAAGATAGTATATAAAGTCTACTTGTAATACTCTTAAATAGACTATTTTTTCTAAGGGTCAGCAACTTTTCCTCAGAAAAATACTAGTACACTGGAAGTTTATTTTAGTAAATTATAATGCCTCACTATTTGTATAGACTAATTAAATTTTGTAGTTCACGTAAATAGATGAGGTGTTTGCTAAGGGTCTGTAACTTTCCATTGCCAAAAGTAGTACACTTAAAGGGTATTTTATTGAGTGAGGTTAAGTGTAAGTATTGCACGAATACTATAGATCATGTATGTGTATTGTAGGAAATATAGGCCTACTAACCTAATACTTCTTCCAACTAAATTGAAACATTAAAATTTTACATATATATGTATATAGTATATAAAAGGTAAACTTCAAGGGTACTAACTCACTTTTTGTATTGACTAAGTATAGTTGTATACACTAAAACAGACTACTTTTTGCTAAGGGTTATCTTTTTTTTTTCTTACACATCAGGTAAATCCATCCATCCATCTTCTTGACCGCTTCTTCCCTTTCGGGGTCGCGGGGGTGCCGGAGCCTATCCCGGCTGCTGATGGGCGAAGGCGGGGTACACCCTGGACAGGTCGCCAGTCTGTCACAGGGCCTCAATCACACACACATTCACTCTCACATTCACACCTAGGGGCAATTTAGAGTCACCAATTAACCTATGAAGCATGTTTTTGGACGGTGGGAGGAAGCCGGAGTCCCCGGTGAAAACCCACGCATGCACGGGGAGAACATGCAAACTCCACACAGAAAGGTCCCAAATCCCCCAGCCGGGACACAAACCAGGGCCTTCTCGCTGTGAGGCAAGAGCGCTAACCACTGCGCCACCGTGCAGCCCACATCAGGTAAATCTTATAGCAAATTTTGTACCACGGGGGAAAGACAGTCCCACTCCCAGACAACCCTCACCCCTCCACCCCCTCAGCTTCCTGTTGGATTCATGCAAAGAGAAACAAATCTTCAGTCTGGAGTCGGGGTGACAGGAACTGTTCAGATCTTTGCTGCCTGAGGAGGATATTTGGAGGGATGTGTGGGAAGGGAACAAAGAGAGGAGGAGTTAAACAGTTGTAGTGACATATCATAAAGATGCATTTACAGCCCTTACTCTATGAGCTCGTAAAAGCATCAGTGTTGTAGGAGTGATGGTGTCTCTCCAGACTGGAATATCTTGGCAACTCTTGAAGTGATTGCACATATAGCTCAGGGTGCTCCACTGACTTTTTCCCCTCATTCACTGAAATGCTTCAACATTCACTGGATCACTTTGTTGTAGTCTCTTTGTAATTTCATCGTTTAGAAATGAGTATTGTCACAGTTTTAAATAAAGACTAAATTAGTAGTATTAGATCTATGCTTTCAAAACTGTTTCTTTCCCTGACTTTCCAAAACTAGTGGGATGAATTCATATTTATAACCCGCACGAACCCTGAGTGCCAAGGATCTTATTTTTTTGCAATTCTTCTTCCTTACTTCGCCTTCGCCATAATTTTAAAAACCTAGTTCCTGGTAGAAACGAAATAAGGACAAAACGAACGACCAGAAATTGACATCAAATTATTAAATCCACTTACGAAACCAAAACACAGCTGTAGGGGATATCCAAATAAGGTTTTCAAGTTATTATGGGATGTCCAAAGGAACTATGATTTGGTGGCTATTTTGTGGCAAAGTGTGACATTTGGAAATTATGGCCAAATATGGGAAAAGAAAAATTTTCTTTGAGCGATTTTCACAAAATATTTGCCACCAAGTTTAGAACCACAACAAAAGTTTTGTTGACCTATGACCTCAGCAAACGACCACCATCTTGACTAATTAAAAAAATATATATATTCTTTAGGCCTACCTACAAGCGTAACAAGTTTGATGCCTATGGATACAAAAACGCATCAAACCAAATTGGCTCCATCAAACTAAATGTATGCATAAAGGTGTTCAACTCTTTCTAGGGATTTCAATCGGCACTCTTTGAACATCCTGAGAAAGCTACTTAGGAAAAATCTAGGAATTAGAAGTTGTTGATTTTAAAGTTTTAGTGTGGATACCTGGCAAACGTGGCATTCCTTTCCTGGTCACACCTTTTTTTTTACTAAAATATTCTAAAATCTAACACATGGCTCAAGCTGACAAAACAATATAAAATACAATATGAACGTATTAGGAATGTGGGCGTGGTTTGCAAAAAAACTCTGTTGCCAAGGAGATCCAGAAGTTTACTTTGGCAGATTCTTCTAACACTTATATAGATTTGTTCGTCATCTTTAGGCAACATAAACATAAAACGGTTGCTATGGAGATAACAGAAAAGCAGCCATTTTGAAAATAGTGTTTTATTACATGACGCTCTGACCAGGGAAGAGGGGAGACAAAGGCTTTGTCTAAACTCCTTCCCTGCTCACTAAATAGTGCGCTCGCCATTTTCTAGTGCTGTCCGAATCTACCATAAAATCAAGTGCACTAGAAATTTCCCAGAAGTCTTTGCAAAAAACTAGCGTGCATCGATGCTTATTTTATTAGCGAATATAGTTCACAATCCATAACGGTCGAACAATTTTTGCAAAATAAACGTGTTTTAATGTAGGTTTTTAATAAACTATCCATATTTTCATCATCAGAACACAGTGGAGTCACAAAGAAATGTCATGAAACGTTCATATTGTTCGATTTTCACTATGTGAAATTGGTGATGTCATATCTAGAAAGTGAAGTATTATGTTATCTGAATTGCTCTTAAAATCCAGAGCACTAGATAATCCCACACTATATACAGTAGTTTTTAGTAGTTAGGGATTAGGGTGAGAATTCGGACGGAGCTAAAGTGTAGCAGCCACTTAGTGAAAGTCAAAGAAGGGTTGAGACTGTGGGGGCAAGTGGGGGCCGTACAGCGCTGCTCTGGGCTTTATTCTTTATTGGTTTCTTCTATTCTACTTTAGTTTAATACATTAAGCCACATTGTCTCCTTTCAGGTGGAATACTACTAAATATACATATGTTTACTTGTGTACAAAACGAGAAATATATATACACGTTTTAGTACTGAAAGCCAAAAACAATGTATAAGAAAATCAACAAAAACAATACCAAATGTTTCTGGGTTTTATCTGCAGAAAGAAAAAAAATAGGCATTATTTATTAATAAAGATGGCGGCTTCCTCTACCGTGTGATAAATGCATGCACCAATATAGTAAGGGGACCTTTTATAAAAGTATGACATTGTTATATAAGGTTTCAAAAATTGAGGCCATGCACGCATGAACCATACTTCTTCAGACTGTTTTCTGTTAAGCCATATTGTTTGTTCTCTTTATGTTTTTTCACTAAGTAAAAGTAGTCAACACCCAAGAAAAGTTGCTTTTATTTTTCCAGACTGCATTGAAGTCTCTAGGATTTTAAAATGGTGGAGCAGTTTCAGTTTTAAGAAGACAGCAGAGGAATTCAGCCGAGACTGTTGTGTTTTTAAAGGGTTTGGCTTTTCTGATTGAACCTCAACTTTTTAATGACTCATCTCCATAGAGTCCATTAGCTATTCTACAGTAAATCCAACTGGCGCATAAACAGAAAAGGCCTGTAATCCTTTTGCTGACTAAAAGAAAGAAAAAGGATAAAAAGCTCCTGCCGTTCCTCCTCAGATGACCGTCTACGTTTAAAAACCCTCTCCTGTTTGCAACAAGAAAACAGAAAGGGTTGCTTAATTTTTTCTGTAGAGCCAAACTCCAGAGGAGCCAACGTTGGGAAATATAATCAATATTCAAAGGAGTACTCATGGAAGATTGTAAAACCAGGCCAACAACAGGGTGGATTGGGGCCCCCGCAGTCCCAGAGGCAGCAAAGGTCCTGCTGCACCAACTCCATGTCTCAGACTGTAATGGTCTCTATCTACACCCAAAGTGGTAACCACTTAGTATCAGTCATTTACTGAGTATCTGTACACTCCAGGCAGACACTGGGAGAAGCAAAAACACAAATAAATGTTAGCTCGTGAGACTGGAAATGCGCCACATGAAATGCAGCACATTCATCTGCAGTAGCAGCAGCTTCTGAGCAGGTGGACCATTCAGGAGATCAGCAACCCAGATTTACTCAGAGCTACGCTTTTGATACAGCAGCTTTTATTTGCACCAGTGGATTTTGTTATGCTTCTTCAGAAAGAAACTGTGAGTGTTTTTGTTTTATTAGTGGCTTTGTCTTTGTTAGAGGACGGATTTCAAGAGCAGCTTTGTTTTTTTGAGCATCGGCAACAAGATTTCTTACAAGGGGTAATTAAACTCCTTTCTTCGTTAAGGGAGTAGGGGATTGGAACTGACAGAGTTTCGATGCAGGTTAACCTTTTTATTATTTTCTACTCATCACGATTTGTTTTTTTTCCCAACCTAAAAATCTTACTGCTTTAGTTTTTAAGAAAAAGGGGTTGACTAGTTTCTAAAAAAATACTGAGATTAGATTGAAAAAGCTTAATCTTGCAATTCTTCTCTCTTACTGAACCATTTGAGCAAAAATTTCACCCCATCAGAAACTCACCAAAATTTGATCAAATCTAGTACAGTGGAAAAATGATTTTTTTTTTACAAAGAACATTATATATATATATATATATATATATATATATATATATATATATATATATACATATCAATAGAGGAGAAACTGATGAAAAAATGAATGGGGCCAACTCAAACAAAAACACAAAACAGTTTTGAAATTATTATGGGATGGCCACAGGATTACAGGCCACTTCCACCAAAGTTTTAAATTTGACCATTTTTACATTAAGGCTCAATAATAGAAGAGACAATGTTTCCCAAAACCCTCTTTGACTTTGGGAAGAGACGGCCATTTTGAATATTACAAGAAAATAACCTTTAGTACCTTCTACAGAACTATCCGTAGGGATTTGGTTCTATCGCTCCCAACTCCTCAAGCATCATTAGAAAGCCAATTTGGAAATATTTTGGAACTAAAAGTTCTAGATTGTGAACGCCACTTTCACTTATGAAACCAAAACAGATGTGTCAGCGTTTGAAATTTGTAGATTTTTACAAATTTGCACAATATAGTAAAAGCAAAGAGCCCCTAAAAAAAAAAAAAAAAAAAACGCTCACTGACTGGCGTCCACCAGATAGTACCTGGTACGCACCAGTTATTATCTGGTACCCAACAGTCAGAAAGTAGATTTTATTTTTTAAAAATGTAAGTAAAAAAAAAAATGCTGGTTATTAACTTGGGCGCACCAGTTACAATATCTGGTGTGTACCAGTCAGAAAACATTTTTTTTTTCTAAAAATTGAAGAAAAAAAATAATAATTTGGTTAGTGCCTGGTGCGTACCAGTAATTAACCCAATTTGTTTTACTTCAATAAATATATATATGTATATATATATATATATTTTTTTTTTAACGTTTTTTTTTTTAACTTCAATTTCCCTTTAGAGGCTAAGTAGGAAAGTACTCCACCAGAGTTTGAGTTGGCCTTTGACCTTGGGAAGAAGCGGCTATCTTGAATTGAAAATTTACCCCAAAAAATCATCTTTAGGCCCACCCTTGATCTGTTGCTTCCTATAACTCACAAAAGCTGTTCCCTATGTTGCTCGCACATTTTAGTAATCATAATGTGGTGAACATTTATAACATAAATCACTAGCTCCAGCTAAGCCGAATGATATGACTTTCAAAATGAACATATTAGGAATGTGGGCGTGGTTAGCAAAAACACATTTGTTGCCAAGGAAATGAAATAAATTACTTTTGTCGATTCTTCTAAAACTTACATTGACCCGCTTGTCATCTTCAGGCGACCAAAACATAAAATGGTTGCTATGAAGATACAACCAATAGAAAAGCCGCCATTTTGAAAAAAAAAAAAAAAAATTCTCAGCAGTTTGTCACGCGAATCTCTGACCAGGGTGGCAGAGCTTGCAATGCGAGTTGTGGCTTCAATTTTTTGATTTTTTTCCCAATGGTTTGGCTGAAATAATAAAAAAAAGAACAGGATAACAAAAGTCACATAAACCCCAACATGTTTTTGGAACCAGTTCTGCTGTCTGAATGACCTCTTTGTAGAACTGAGGTCTACACAAAGAGACACACACACACACAACAGGTGATCAAAAAAAAAAAAAAAATCAGTCGTTTGTCAGAACCTCCCTCCTCTGCTGCCACAGTGTCCGTGTCTGTGGTTGCGACACTCAAACTACCAACATGACCGCATGCTCGCAGCAGTGCTACTGCAAAAGCAACACATGCAGGCACAGTTGGTGGGGGCGTGCCTGTTAAACCCAGATCCTTCCTAAACTGATCTGCTCATCTGAAGTTGTGGCCAGGCAGAGGAAAGGCATGCTGGGAAGGGATGGCACCAATAGGGAGAAAAAAAGAGTAAAGGTCTGCCAAACAGAATCCTTTGGTTGTTGTTGCCAGGAACCAGCAACTAAATTCCAGACCAGTCCAAAATATGTAAAGACTATTCTTATTCCTCTCATCCCACTTTTGAAATCTGGCTCTAATCTTAACAGAAGTCCTTAAAATTACTTCAAAAATATAATTTTATCTCCACAGGGAGTGTTTTTCAAAATTAATGAACATATTTGTCAAAAATTGGTGCATGCAGAGCCAGTAATGAGTCAATCTAACTTGTTCTGCTACCTCTGACACAGTGGATTAGGATACTGTTAACACATCAAACAATCTAATTACTTTTTGCAACTTTATCAGCACTAAACGCCACTGCAGTATGTTCTCTAAGCCTCCCGCTTGTCCATATCTCATGTTAAATTATCTCCAATTGAGATGAAGCATTTCCCTGACAGATGTCAGTCTAATTGAGTGCTGCAGCTCCAGTTGGTGTGTGGCTGCTTGGCTCAGTGCCTCTGCTGTGAATGACGTAGCATAAAAAAAATAAAAAAGAAAGTAATAGTAGAGGAATGTTGGACACAGACAGGCACATGGATAAAGTACATCATTGCTTTTCTCTGCTTTGTTCAGTCTTCCCTGGAGACAACAGCGTTTGCAACACATGCCAAAAAAAAACAAAAAAAAAAAAACTCAAAGCAGAACGTCTCTGAGCATCTCTCTTGGCTCCATTATTTCTAGTCTCCCTGGTGAGTCAGTGAGTTCTTATCAGGCACAGTTTTTTATGATATGCAGTACATTTCAACCGGCTTTGCATTAACATCATATTTGCAGAATTGTTATGCAGCTACTGTATAATACAGACAATCCCGTATGACCTACTAACTTCACAGCATCTCCTCTGGAGGGATTTGTAACTGTTTCAAGTCGTGCTTTTAGAAAAAAAAAATAAAGATTTGTTTGATTTGTTTCAAATTTTAACTCTATATAACCATAAATGTATTTGATAATAGTATTTCTTAGACATCTAAGTCATTAACATGATCAAAACTCTCCCCATTTGATATAACTTGGTCCATGTTTTCTGCTCTGTACATCATAATCACTCCACTAGGGGCAGTAGAAGGACTTTTCCTGCTTATTTCAAAATGGCTGCCTCCATGAAATCTCAAAAACAATTTCATGGTGAGAATAACTCAACCATTATTGATTATTTTTTAAAATAAGTACCTGCTGTATTTAAAAATGCAAAAGTTGCTGATAATTCATTCTTGATTCAAAAAAATAGAATTTCTATCGTTTATTTGACGTATTGAGCTTTACAGGGTAACTTCTTCTTCATTAGCTGGACTTCAAAATAAAAAACCTTCTGCCAAATATGACCAAAATTACGTATTGACAGGAAGTCCTAGATTTAATTAACACATGGAAATTACATGTACTTTTAAACTTTTAAATGTGTTAAAAACAATCAACAATAAAAACAGTTTTGTCATAACAAAAATCTTGTTGTTTTATTACATTCTGTTAAATAAAAGACTATTTTCATATCAGAAAATCCCATTAGAACTGTTAGTACCACATTTCCTCGAGAAGTGCACTTTTGAAGGTTGTATTCAGAAAATGGCTAAACAGGAATATTATGAAGAGAACACGAAAGCATCCATTTCCAAAAGAACATTTTCAGAAAAAAAGGACAAACAAAGATTTTAAACCTAAAATCAATACGATACTTGAGCTGAAAAAAGAACAGCTTGTTTATGTTTGTTTTGAAATATGCCACTTTTATATGATGTTTAATTGAGACTCAACCAGAAGCATTTCAATGTTTTTCCACCAAAATAAAAAAAAAAAAGTACTTTGTAGAGATACTCCCTCCATCTACACAAAGAAACCAGAGCATGCAGTTAAATAATGAAGGATACTTAGCCACAGTTGGTTTTTAGGTGATATTAAAAATCCAAATACAATCAAACTTGACTAAAAGTCTCAGGTATCAAGCAATGTTCACATCGTCTTCAGCAACAGACATTCAACTGACAATTTCCAATTAAAAGTCTATGAAAACACACGTTTTGGGATTCTGTATTCTAAATTTGTGCATTCACACACAAAAGCCTTTTTGAGCTCCACATATGGATGATGTCTGTGCCCCGCCTGAATCAAATGGCACCAAGTCGGTGTAACATATGACTGATGTAAAATGCTGCATAAAGGCGCAAACCAGCTTTTTTCTCCGACAGAATCTGCTGATCACGGAAACACTTCACGACTATTATCCTTGTGCTATCGTTTCACTGGTTTCCATGGCAGAGTTGAAATCCTGTCCACCTTTATTCACTTTTATCATGGGAGGATTAACACTTCCATGTAAGCGTGGGGTCATCTGGACCCCATAAGATGGCACAAGTGATAAAGTGTTACATACCAGTGCAAAGTTGGTTTTCTCCACGCCAAAATTCACTGGAATTTTGTCAATTTTGTTAACGGTTGAAGAGTTACGCTAGTCGAAAGAATACTAAAGTTCAGTAGTTCAAGAGTTTATAAACTTTTAAAAAATATATTACTACTTCAGCTCAAATGAGCATAACAGTTTGCTAAAAAAGGTAACAGATAATAAAATGAGTAGCAACTAACTTGTTATATTTCAAGTACATAGTAGTTATTTTAGGAACTTGACGACATTTATCTTCATTTTTGAATGGGGTTCAACCTGGAAGCCAATTGGTTAAACAACATAAAATTATTTTTACTTAAATTTATTGTTTGTGTAACTCAAATGGACAATTGCAGTTTTTTTAATTCCTTAGTTAAAGAATAGATAAAATGTCATAAAAAGACATAAAAATGATTTGTTTCTAATGATGTTGCTACACATAAAAAAAAACCTAATTGACATAAAAAAACAAAAAACAAATATGCAATAAAATTTATATACAAGAGTGCCCCCCTGATGTGTAAAATTAATTTGTTTTTTTTTATTCATTTCCACACTAGTGACTTACATCCCTTGTGGGATTAGAATGGCTTCAAAGCTGAGTGGCATAAACAGGCAGAGAAAAGCAAAAACAGCTCAGACTTCTCCCAGCGGACACATCATCGCATCATGACAGCAAACATTAACCATATTTATGTTGTATTTACAGGAGGGGGAGACAATTCCAATGTTCTGATAATGTGTTCCTTCAGCAGCATCATTTACTGGGGGAATGTCACTGCCTTTCTGGCATTACAAACAGAATTCATCTCACCTGCGTCTCTCCGAGCAGCAGGTAGAGACGACTGTCTCTCCCAAAAGTCGAACTGACAGATTTTCCTTAATTACTTCATTTGAAATCGGTGACAGTAAATACCCCTGAGGCAGAAACCACAATATGCCGAGAACAAAACAGATTTACATCAATACTGCATTATGGTTGTGTCTAAAAAGGACTAAAATACAGTTCAGCTTTTCTTTGAAACCTTATTTATAGATTTCAAAGAAACAAAAGTGTTTGTCTTGTAAAAGAATAACGCACTGTCTCTGCAGATTTTAAATAAAAAATCCGTAAATGGCATGAAGGATTAATGAGTTAAATGAAAAAAGCAGAAAGGCTAGTGTCACAGGAGCATTTGCAGTTTTCCCAAGTGACAACAGCAGAATCTTCATACTATGAGTCAAAGGCAGGAAATGACTTCCAACTATGATCTCGTCCCTCCACCTTAGAATGGAGATTCCTAACTGGAAAATAAAACAACATTTTTGAAAAATTCAAAATGTTAACTGTACTTTTATTCGTCTATGCACATTAGTAGCATGAAATACAATACATTAAAGTAGCAGGACTTACCGTTCTGATAGTTTTGGATGGTTTTGTAAAAGGAATTTTGAAGATATAGTTTGGTGTGCCACCCCAAGATTTAAAGTGGCCCCCCCATCAGCCACCTCCATGAAAAATTTCTGAAGGCACCACTGCATCTTTGGACTGTGAGAGAAACCAGGATGCCTACTGCCTAGTTAACCCATAGATGCACGGGAGATTATGAAGTCCACGCAGGAAGGTCATTGTTCCCGGCAGGGGAATCGGACGTTGACCTGGAGCCTGACTAGCCACTTAACAACAGTAATTGAAAATGTAGAAACACGTTGGGAGCAGATACAAATAATTGTAATGTTTTACATCATGACTGAATAAAAACATAAAGGAGCAGGATACCAAGTTAGCTGAAATCGCTGAAAGTGTGATTGAGTTTTTACGTGCCAAAAAATGAACAGAAAGGAGCAGGAGGATCACTATAGTGTGAATGGTGTAACGAATTCAAACAATAAAAGAAAAAAACTCACTACGAAAATAGCATTTAGCATTAATTTGTGCCCCTAACTTCAGGTGGGAAAACGACAGGGGAAATCTGGTTATATTTTGCCCATGAGAACGGCTCTGATGACATGTAACACGAAGTATAAAGGCTGGGTGACAGATTCAGTCTTAGATGACTGCTGAATGCTTCTTTTGTGCTCCTCTTGTCAGTCCAGCATACATTTTACAGACACAGAAAGGCTCTCATTACACTTGGCCTAGCAATCTTTGCTTGATGTCTAGCCTGAAATAAAAGTCTGCCATTTATGAAAGGAAATGAAAATTGCAGCCGGGCGAGTGTATGTACTTGGAAATATCCTTCTGAGTGGAATATAAAGATGTTGCTGCAGTTTTCAGGTCATAAAAACAAAAGTAGACCATGTGAATTTCCTCTAAAGATTAGCGTGTACATTTATTACACAGATATTCTTTTTTTGCCGCCAAGTAGAATGTATTTTATGCTTTTGTGAGATGAAAAAAAAGAAAACTGTCTAATTTTTTGAACTTTTTTTTAACTCGTCCAATTACATTTTTACGCTGATGATGCCATCTTTAGAAAAAACTTTAAAAAAACCTTTGTCATTTTAGGTAACCTGTAACCTCCAAAATGGAGGAGTGGCTACAACAAATCCCTGGTAAGACATCAGATATCTCAGTCCAGAAAAGTGCAGTGCTAGGAACAGCTAAGATACTGCGCAGGACCCTCAAGCTCCCAGGCCTCTGGTAGAGGGCCCAAACTTGGAGGAGAAACCACCCGCGGAGAGTGAGCGGGGCTTCATATATATTTATATGTATATAAATATATATGTATATATATATATATATATATATAAATATATATGTATATATATATATATATATATATATATATATATATATATATATATATATATATATATACATATATACATATATACATATATATGTATATATATGTGTATATATGTGTATATATACACATATATAGACATATATATGTATATATACATATAAATATACATTTATAAATGTATATATATATATATACATATATAAATAAATGTATATACATACATATATATATATATGTATATGGTATATATGGCCTCAGCCATATCAGTCATCCATCATCATAAAAAAATACCACAAGACCAAAGCACCCCAACTTTCATCAGAATGCTTTTCTACCTTCTTATGCTTTTTAGACAAATACAGTTGTAAAGGTGGATTATGTCGAGACATTCTACATAAAATGATAACTACTCTCCTTATGTTTTAAATTTGATCAACCTGAAGATTCCACTGACACAGGGCTGCATCCCCAAGCCCCTCTCATGTCTGCCATCTCCTCCAGCTGTACAGCGGATGCTGTGCTCAGTCACTAAGAACTGGAATGACCTGCTGACATGATATCCTGAGCTACACAAATCTTTTGGGATATAAAAGTAATACAATCATGTAGGCGGGTGTTCAGCACTCACAGTTTTATCTGCCACACCAAGAAGCTGTCTGCTATGCGGTCCCCCCTCCCCGAATGCCCGTTTTCTGACCTTGTCATATAATGAAACTGCATCGTCTTGTCACTTAAAATTGGACAACATTCATCCTTTATGGCATCTCCCCATAAGGAGATGTTCTCACACCTCCGACTACTCATCTGATCCAACCGACTGCGTTCATCTACGTGGGACTGAATCTTCCAGCTACTCCCACTCTAGTGCTAAAACTACACAACCTCTATGCTAGTGCAGAGGAGGAATCTCGCACGTTTTATCTCTAAATAATTGTTCTCTTGGTTTTCGGAGCACAGGCGTAAATTCAGTCCATTCTGCATATTGTTTATCCACTTTGTGAATATGTGATAAAAACTAACCACCCATAGTGGCGAGAAGATAACAGCGCACAAAGTAATTTGCAAACACAGAGACAGATGTCTCACCGTGCAACTTTTTTTTTTTTGCACAAACTGCTTGATGGTTTACTTCCACTGAGCTTTTTAGATCTCTGAATTATCACTTTCCTAAGATCTGAGCTAGTCAAGTGTGAAATGATGCAGAAGTCTCTGACTGCACCGGCCGAGGCTTAAAACAACTTATTTATAACAACCCCTGCCGGGAAAATGCGGTTCGGCGCTCAACTTTCACACAACAATTAGTCTTTAATAAATGTAAATGACTGCGGCCTGCCTCAGGAAACAACCGCCTCCCACATTCACCTCACAGGGACCCGGGCCTGCCGGACTCGTCCCGGCGCCACTTCAAACATACAAACCGCAGACAGATTGTTCCGCTGCGGCCACACATTACAAACTATAAGAGCAACTTAAAGGGAAGTATCTTTCAACGTCAATGTTTAAATGAAGCTAATTCAAACCAGAGATGATAAGAAATAATTTGTGAAAATAATAAGAAAAGTGAAAGTTCAGGCACTAATAAATACATTTTAAGTAAACATTTAACCAAAGACATCATCTATTCATGCTAAAATATGCTTTTTTGTTTCTCATACTGTGTCTTTCATTTTGAAGTTAGCAAATTTGATTTTTTTTTTTTTGCAAGTCATCTTTTATTCTGACAGAAAGAAAGTTTCTTTCCCAGAAAGTTTTTTTTTTCTTCTTCTTTCAGAGAAGCCTCCCCTGTGCTTGTTAAGCTTAAAAAAAAAAAATCATTTTCATATTCCACTTCTGAAAGATTACAAAAGCTAGATGGTTAATATGTGTGACACTGTGGTGTTTTATAAAGTTTTTTTTTTTTTGCTTGTTTGTTTTGTTTAAGGTGTAGAAAGAATACAGAATGATATTATCTCCTTACATCAGGTAGGTAAAAGATAAAGCCGTTGTATGGTCCTTATATGCTACCATAGACTGTATATAGAGAGAACTGGACTGATCATCCCTTCAAACAGGAAGTTCTCACTGGTCCCAGAAAGCCAAAATCCAACAGACTTCCAATGAAAAATAAACTGCTTTTACTCAGTCATTCTGTCTGTCAGAATAACCTTTTTCTTTTTAAAATATTATTATATTTATATAAGAATATTATATTTTTAACTGCTAGTTATTCAAGTTATAAACAGATCAATCAGATGCCTCAATAAGAGCCTGTAGTGCCTGCTGGCCCAACTTCAAAACTTCAAAGTGTTTAATTGACAGATTTTCGGACCAATCATTGCTAACGTGGTCTGTTCCCAAGATGGAGATATCAGTTGATATCAGTACCATGGAAAAATGGGAACTGAATTGACTTCATCTCGTTTGAACCCGAGCTGCACATGCCAAATTTATGAAAGAAAACCCTTTTTTTTCAAAATGGCAGTTTTTCTGTTAATTCCTCTCCATAACAACTATTTTATGTTTTGGTAACCTCGTGGTACTGAACAGGTCAGTGATTTTTAGAGGAATCAGCAAAAGTACATTTTTGGATTTCCTTGGCAACAGATTTTTTTGTTAACCTTGCCCACATTTCCAATATGTTCATAATGTGTGTTATATCATATTTTTTTAGCTTGAGTAAATTACATTTTCACATTATACCAGTAAAAAAAATATACGAGCAACAGGGAAACGCCATTTAAAAATCTACAACTAAGAAAAAATCCAACATTTTTCCCCAAGTAGCTTGCCGATGTCACTCAAGAAGATAGGAGTCAATAGATACAAATTCCTATTGGGGGAGTTGAAATGTATAAGTGGCATTAAAGGTAATGTTTTTCAGAGATTCAAAATGACAGGTCTTTCCAATGTCAAAGGTCAATAAAGCTTTAACTGGTGCAGTAAGAAAGAAATGTGGAAATGGTCTTTATAGTTCAGGTATAACATGGCACATGAAAGTAAAAAACAGGACACTGTCAGGATTGTGTTACAAGTAAAGCAAAAATAGTAACAAAAAAAATGTGTAGAATAAAAAAAAAACAACTACTTTAATGGTGAAGTTGTAGAATGCAAAAAACAGTGAATTTGAAAATAAAAAAAAAAATTTTAGTTTCAACTTTATAAAATGGAAAAACAAAACTGACTTAATCTGCCTAATGTGACATGATAACGCATCTGTAACTGTATCAGCGACATTTTAATCAATAATTTAACATTTCTTAGTTGCCCTCTTTATCTGCAAATGTTTTCCTGAATTAATGCAAAATGTTTTCTGATTGACAGAAACACCAATTACTGAATGCAAATCGCTCTTTGCTAAAATCTTCAAAGCAGTCATAACAATTCAGAAGAAAGATGCAGTTCTGTTGCAGTGGAACGGTTTGAAGTCATAGATTCTTTTTTTTCTTTTTGGGTAAACCTATATATGATGTAAGTGATAAACATTGGGCCCTTTTTTTTTTTTTTTTTTTTTTTTT
>NC_050533.1:21025952-21031356 GCF_002922805.2 Oryzias melastigma
AGTGATGCGGTGGCACTGCATTGTGGTCAAACACAAGCTAGAAGTGGTAGCATAATCACAATACTTATAACTCGCAATCTTGTTTGCTACACACACAAAAACAGACTGATACCACTAAAACAATAATCACTGTGATTACCCTGACTTCTAACTTTGTTAGTAACACATTAAAAAGACAAAAACCAAAAACCAAAACAGTCCGATACCGCTATATGTTAGCTTTGTTAGCATATTCTCAATAACTGTAACTCCCAACCTTGTTTGCTACACTCAAAAAACAGAATCATAACGCTACAACAAGCATCACTGTGACTACGCCAACTCTTAAGTTTGTTAGCAATACACAAAAAAAAAATCATAGTCCGATATCGCTACATGCTAGCAGTGTTAGCATATTTACAACACCTGTAACATCCAACCTTGTGTGCAACATGTAAAGAAAATGGACTGAAACCTTTGAAACTAACATAACTGTGACTATGCTAACTTCCAACTTTGTTAGTAATACATAAAAAAAAACAAAACACAGTACATGTTAGCCACATTAATGTATTAACAAAAAAGACAAAATTTTGTTACATTATGAAAAAAAATAAAAAAATAAAATTTTCACAGAGCGTCATGAACCTCTTGAAATTTCTTTGACATTAGTAAGCACAACCAAAAGAAATCCATATTTAAGACACTCCAAATTGTATATTTTTTGAAAATAACTGAGGTGTATAGCGCAGAAAATGTGGTCATTTTATTTTCTTTTTTGTCTGTTTTTAGGAAGCTGAATGTGCTTTTGCGTTAAATTCCTTTTCTTGTGTTAAGTATATTTGTGTGCACGCTGCATTGTCACAGAATGACATAAACAGTAAAGGCAGGATGCTCCATTCTGAGACTCTAAGACCATTTGTTCAGCATGCTTCAAGGGTGCTCACACATTAGCAATGGCCCGTTAACAATTACCGCACATTGTTCTTTCACTTCTGAATACTTCTTCATGCCGACATTGCCACGCAGCTAAAATATACATCATTCCCCCTCAACTCAGTCTCCTGAACAGCCAGCAGCAGCAGGGTCGAGTAACCTTGATACATCTCTGTGTGTGACAGCAGGCAGTCTGACTCGTTGCCAGAATCACATCTCTCCAGGGAAATCATTTAGTCGAGAGCTTGGGTCTCAGTCACAGCCTGGTCGCTGCTGATAAAGGGGGTCATCCCGTGACCGGGTCCTGTCCTGCACCCTCTCAACATCATGTTTCAAAAACCCATCAGCCATGCCATGATTAACTCAAAGAGAAGAAAGATTAAAGCAAAGAGAATAAGAGAGTTGCAGGGTGCACAGTGTCTGTGCAATCACACAGAATGCCTCAGTTCTCCTGACTGGGATATAATGGCCGCCTTTGAAGGAGAACCTTTGATGTCAGACCTCCATATAGCATCAGTTTTTTAGCCATTTTCCGCACAGTCATGGATCCGCGGATCCCGCCGCACGTCCTGCGTTTGCTCTGATGCGTGCTTTGGGAGGATGGAAACGAGGCGATCCCGTTAAAGCGTGCGATGCCAGGCAGCACGCCAATTTGTGCCATGTTGAAACTAATTAAGCTTTAAACATTGTCATGCCAAAGATAGCCTTCTCCATTTGGTCATTCATTAAAAATATGTTGCAATTAAGAAGATTCATTATGAGCTTAATTACAGATTTAATACTGGTAAATCTACACGCACACACTCATTAAAAAGAAAGAGTGTGCTCAAAATCATGCGAACAGCTGAGGATTCAGCAGGAGTCTTATTGCAGCTGATAATCATGTGTCGTGTGTTTAAGCATGTATGCTAACAGATACTTACAGTTTACCCTCGGTAATGATGACAAATACGGCAGATTATCGCCGAGAGGCAGAGAAATGGCAGCACTTTGCGCCGTCATTTGTTTAGGAGCAAGTCACAACAATAAATTGGTAATCGCCTTTTATCTGGGCAGTATGTCTGCACATGCAGGGGGAGTCACCTGTCCTGGTTAATGACCTAATCTTCCACCGGCGCAACGGTGGATGGATGGGAAAATAGGGGCAAGCCGACACACGGGCAATTAATAAGCAGCCATTTGACCTTTTTGAAGGAGACAAGACGGGTTAAACAAGCAGAAGAAAATTAAGAAGAAGTGAAGCGATTAAATAGTGTTCACATCAAAAAAAGAAAAGAAAATCTATGCGGCTCCTTTTGCTGCCGTTTCCCTACACAGAGTAGGTATGGAAACAGCACGTAGAAATAATGAGGCCCTTTTGTGAGTTTACTCAATGGCAGGTATTTACTTGCAGAGGAGTGTTTTTTTTTGGTGGTTTCAGGTGCTGTAACAGAAAAAACAACAAGAAAAATGAAATTAAGAATCAGAGTTTTTCTTGAGAGAAAAATAGTAGCAGATGTTAAGAGTGTCTTTGTTAAACTCGTTGCACAGTGGTATTCATCACCCACGCGTACATACTTGAATCATATTTCAAGCAGCTCATACCCCATGCACTTCAGGCTTTAATTCCCAAATTGTAACACAATTAGGGACCTGTATGGACACTCTTACTCCACGGTGAGAAGGCCCTGGTTCCAATCCTGCCTGGTACCTTTCAACGTGGAGTTTGCATGTTCTTGTCGTGTATTTTCTCTGGTTTTCTCCCAGTTTTAAAGCATTCTTTGAAGGTGTCAGGGCTCAGACTTCCAGTTACCCCTCCAACCACTAGAGGGAGCCCCTCTGGAGTATTAACTTCCTCTGTTACTTGTGATTAAAATAGAAAAAACAAAGTTTCTCTGTTAAAATCCATTTTGATTTCGAGTTTTAAATGAATAACTATCTACATCATATCCATTTAGATAAAATAACTGGACTGTATCGTATATTTTATGCATCCAATTGAGGGACCATGTATTGAGATCCAATCATGTGAGAGGGAAAAATCCACAGCGCTGCTCTTAAGGTTTTCTCTCGTTGTAACACAAAAATGACAGTTTAACAACAGGACGAGTTTGACTTTGTCATCGGTGCGATTAAAATGAATCATTTACTCGTAAAATAATAAAACATCAAGGACTAGTGACTGGGGTTCAGCCTTTTTTATTTATTGCTAGAGCTTTCATGCTTGCTAAAGTCGTTACTCAGGTGTCACAAATCACAATTTGCAGATAAATCAATCAATCAGTAAATAATAAATAAATAGCCCTCTGCTTGTTATTTACTCTCTAACAGGCTTCCAGACAGACGCTAGTATTTACAGAGCACAAAGCATGCCATGAATGCAGCATCAGAGCCGTTCAGCTCCAGCTTGTTAAAATGACATACCAGCAACCAGGTATTAAAAAAAAAAAGAAAGAAAGAAAAGAAAAGCGCAAAAAAAGAAAAAATATATATAAATCTGTTTTTTTTGGGTTTTTTTTTTTTGGCCTGGGAGTATAAGTTTGAATCTCTATTTTAAAAGTTATATTTTCCAAAGATCATCTTTTGATCCATTGTGAAAGCGTTCCCAATGGTCTTTTAATTACAATTATCCAACACTTTCTCATCTCAATTCGTCATATATAGACGTGTGGTTCGGGCCCCTTCTGCACCACTTTTTGACATTTTGGGTGTCCCCAACTCATCATTTATATGATTATTATTAAAAGACTTTCCCGGGGCTTCTATCTCACTCCAGGATGTGTGTCTGTATGACAGCCGTTTCCACTGTGTTTCTCTGTCTCTGTGGCTGAGCTTGAAGGCTCTCTGTCTCATATTAACCCGAGGGGAAAAATTAAAATACGGAGACCATTTTCCTTTTCCATTTACCCCACAGCGGCTCTTTGTCTGCTGGCATATTGAACCAGTGATCTCCGGTCCGGGGAGCAAAAGTCGGCAATCTGTCCGGGGTGTTTCCCGCCTTTGCCCCAAAGTAGACGAATGAGCTCTGCAACCCTGCGGCTCCAACAGGTAAAGGAAAAAGATGGAAGTTCAGGACAAAAACCCTCGCTTTGGATTAGTATTCCACCTCCTGATCGAGTCACTGAAAACGTCATGTGCCCAAAGCTGAGTTCCTGATTGGCAGATGCGACACACCCACCTATTAAACTTCAGATATTGAAATTTTGGCCACGCTGCCTGATTTGCGTTTTGTCGCTAAAATCGAGCTGCTTGCAGAGCTTCACACCGTGCCAGAGGCTAAATGGCGTTGCGGGACTTCAGATCATCTCAATTTGCATCTGTTCCATTGGCTTAACATTGAAACTGGACGCCTCTGCTGAACAAATCGCATTTGGTGTGAATGTACCTTTAGAATACGAGTCTGGTCTGTGTCCTGGTATGGGTTTGGGACCCCTGATTAGCGAATGCATTTTTTCCCGGTTTGTGGCCCGGTATCAAGCAGCCCTTAGACCGGTACCGGTGTAGGTACCACATCTACTCGGGGTGTCAGAACGGCTCGGGGGCCTGCGACTAGTGATGACGTCACACTACGGAAACCCCACTGAGACAAACTACTTAGCTGTTGGGATGTGCTCGGGCGTTTCATGCTCGGGTTCGCGTTTTCACGGGCACACTACGGAAACCCCACTTAGACAAACTACTTAGCAGTTGAGATGTGCTCGGGCGCTTCATGCTCGGGTTCGCGTTTTCACGGGTTGCTCGGGTTCAACAAATTGTATTCATTTTTGCTGATGAAAAGGTGATGGAAATGCATTTTGGCCACACGGAATATGTCCAACCAAAATGACATTGCTACATGTCCGCACTATACGAGTCCTTTGTGCTCGGGTTCTATTCATTTGTTTTCATTGTACGTTTCATTGTGTAACCTAGTTCTTTTCCCTCATAATTATGGTATTTCGAATTTGAAGGTATGTCTGGTGTCATTTGTTATACCAAATTTTAATATCATTCTAATTTAAACTTCACACTGACTTACCGAACCTTGTCACTGATTTAAAAGGTATGATTGCAGTTATATTTCCTTTCTAAACATGTTTAAAATAATAAATAAAATCGATTTACAAAAAAAGAGCACACTTCTCTTGGTTTGTTCATTGTTTAATTATTCAAGTCTTATTAAAACAAACAAAAAACCTTGAAAAATTAGTTAAATTCAAATCGGTGTAGAGCCAATCAAACATTGAGACGTCATCACAGCCAATCAAACATCGAGACGTCATCAGTTGTCGCAGGCCCCCGAGCCGTTCTGACACCCCGAGTAGATGTGGTACCTACACCGGCTCATGGCCTGGAGGTTGGAGACCCCTGATTTAATGGGAGCAGCTAGCAAGTCAAAAAACGAGTTGGGACACCCTAAACATCAAAGAGTGACACAGAGGGGGCCTGAACCATACGTTCATGAGTTGGAAGCGAGAATGCATTGGATGATCCTGTTTAAGCCAAACAAAAAAAAACATAATTAAAAAAA
>NC_050533.1:21031385-21042163 GCF_002922805.2 Oryzias melastigma
TCAAGGCCTGGAGGCCGGATCCAACCCATTTTGTGATTACATCCGGCCCGCCAGATCATTTTATTTTATTGTTATAAACAAACCAATATTATCGTGCGCTGGTAACATATTGAAGCAACACTACAATTTTGGAGGCTGAGAGGTCAGTTATAATGATCTATAGCTGTGTTTTTGGAGCACACAGTGTTTTACATCACAAAGGTGTCATCATCCTCTCCCTCCCTCTCTCTCATAAACAAAACCGGATACAATAATTAAGGACAAAACAGAGCAAAACAGCTCGACAACAAAACAGAGCAAAGAAAATGAAACCATTTGATTCATTTTTGCTGAACAACACAAACTTTATTTTTATTTCGAGACTTTTTTTTTAGTTTTCTTCATATTTGGATAATTTTATATATTTTATGGAGATCAAAATCTTTTGGGTCATTTATAAGTGTAATTTTTCGTATAAAATAAAATAAAAGTAAAGAAATGAGTGTTTTTTAAAATTTCATTTATTTCAGATTTTGACAAAATATATTTTTATGGAGAGTAAATAAGGTTTACGTTGATTTATTCTGGAATAAAATTGTTTTCAGTCATATTTATCTTAAGAAATTACATTTTTAAATATTTATTTTTAGTGTTTGCCCTAATCGGCCCGCAACTTAAAGTGTGTTTTGGATTTTGGCCCCTATGTGACTGAGTTCGACACCCCTGCTGTAGTAGTAGTGTCTCACCTACAAGCTTTTTGCAGCTGCATTTTGTTGTCTGCTCCTGACTAACAGCGATTTGAATAAATCAATGACTAGAAATGTAATTGTAATCTCACTCTTCTTAAAATATGTCAAAATGCTACAAGAAAAACATTCTTTTTATTGGAGTGGGTCTTTAAATTTGCATCCAACTCCACTAAATCAACTGTTTTATGCTGAAGCGAAATACAATCAAGCTCACAAAAGGAAATTAGAGTGAATAATACATTTCTAAATGTGGTTTCTTTTGTTTAAAATCTGTTGACATTTTCAAATCACCAAACCTAAAATAAACATCTTTTTCTCCTGTGGCTGGTGTGACAGCGAGCCTTACATTTTGCTTCATTGAAAAGCAGTAATTTGTTGGCGCTCTGACCTCTGTGCAGCTAATAAACAGTAAACTGGAACTCCGGTGAACTGATGGCAACAGCGCGAGCGGATCACAGGAGGATGGCTTTGAGAGCAGCCATGCTTTGCTGAACATCCTCCCCTGCATGATGCCTGACAAAGCCTCTCTCTGGAAACAGGCAGCTTCTTTTTTTGTCATGATTACCTCACACCTCTTATGTCAGGTGTGCAGAGAAAAGCAGCTATTTGTGAAGGAGAACAAAAAGATGAGGCCGGGAATTGCATTGGGGCCAGGCAGCGAGATGAAGCAAGACATACTCGGGTTGGAGCACAGTGGAGTAAATAATGGCAAAAAATACAATTCTCTCCTTTCAGCTGCTTGTTTATGCACCTGTGCTTTACACAGACCTCTCTCTCCCTCCCTCCCGTCCCTTCTTCCCTCTTCCTCACATTTTCTTCATCTTCCCAGGCAATTTTCTGCTTTCATGCTGTCAGTCTCATTTTCTCCGTCATGCCTGTTGTGTGTCTCTAAGGACACATTTGGATTCACGCAAAATTAAGTTCCTCCAATGGAGACTGATGCTTCTGCAGATTGTCCAGATTCTGACCTCACAGCTTTTTAGCAGCTCCTTATGGGGGATTTGGGCCATCAGGAGGTCTGAATTTACCGTCTTACAGCCCCCACCAAAAAGATTGAAGCGGAGAGTAAAAGTAATATGACAAAAAATTTACTTTTTTACGTTTTTGGTTTCAAAAGATTAACCCTAACTTGTCTGTGTACCTCAGAGGCGGATCTAAAGGGGGAAACAGAAAGCTTTGCCCCCCACTTGTTGATTCAATTTTAGCTTAATTATTAACAACGTTTAAGAAATCATTAACAGAAGCTTCTTTCAGTGTTTCTTTCATTGCAAGAACAACTAAAGCAATTATTTTAAACAAAATTTTGAACCTTTTAAATTACACATTTTGCATCCTTCCAAAATCTTCTGGCCTACCCCCAATATAGAATATTCTAGCTTCCCCACTGGTGTATCTTAAAATCTGCATGATTATTTAACACATGGAAGGATTTTCTTTTGACACAAACAATAAACCAAAAAAGCATTTTATTTTTTGTCAAAACATTAAAAAAGAGTTAAGGTTTTAAAATGTTACGGTTATGACTAGTTGGGAAAAAAAATGATGAGTTTGCAAAGAAAATAAGCCTGTTTAACCAAAAAAAAACTTTTTGTTTTTTTTTTGGCCAAACCGGCTTCATTTTTTTAATAAATAGGTTTAGTTTCTATGCAAACTCAGCAGTTTTTGCACGAGTGTATATTATATGTATGAAGTCCCTGTAAAGCCCACTACATCAAAGAAGTGACAGAAATCAGTTATTTCAGAATAAATTATTTTTCAAACGCTTTGATAAGCGTTATGATATATAAATGCTATTAGTTATAAGTATTGGGTAATTTGGCACAAATTAGCATTTTCTGGCATCATTTTGGCTTTTTTGTGGTGAGAATTTAGTATTTTGTGCTCACAAATGTGCATTATGTGGTCAGAAATTAGCATTTTGTCTGCAGATATTTATAGAGCCTCCTATTTGACATGCTACAAAAAAAAGTAAATAATATATCTAGTGTGTTGCCAAATTCAATAGAATATTTAGTGTTAAATTACTTTTTTTTGTAAAAAAATAGCATTGTATCAGTATTTCATGGGCACAAATTAGCATTTTGTGCACACAAATTATATGTATATGACATCCTACAAAAGGAGAAAAAAAGTTTCCTCTGTGGCCAAAAATGTGTACTTTGTGTGAACAATTTAGACCTTTTTTGATAGCAAATTAGCATTTCATGAACCCAAATTAGCATTTTGTGCGAGCAAATTAGAATTTTGTGGCCAACAATTGGTAGCAGTAAATAATACAAAATGTTAACTTGTGGTCCCAAATTATTAATGTGAGGAAACATTTTGTTCTTTCGTTTAATTACTTGAACGTCATGTTCTTGGCTACGTACCTCTCAGATCCAACAGTATAAAAGAAATTCAAGTTGATTTTAAGTCTTTTTTCTGTTGCTAAACAGTGTATTTTCTTTTAATTTGATAAGTTTTTGATCAGAAAAATATTAGCTTAAGATGCTAAAAGTATTGGCATGAGTGTTCAAAATGTATCTCATAGTGTCAAATTTGATCCACACATTTTAAACGTGATGTAACTGTTTTATCAATCATTAATTATCAACAACTTTGTATTATTTCATTAAAGCAAGCAGTCATTTTAAATAATAAATAACAATAGATGAAATATTCTCACCATAAAGTTTGGATTTCATAGAGGCAGCCGTTTTGAAATGGACAGGAAAAGCTCTCATTCTGCCCCTAGTGGAATGATGATGAACTACAGGGCAGAGAACATGAACCAAGTTATATACAATGGGTTTTTAAGGAAAATGTTGATCATTCTAATGGAATAGGGACCTCAGAAATGCCTGCATAGAATATAAATATCTTATTATTAACATTTAAACAGATGCTAATTGAGAATAAGAGTAAAAGTAAAAACATTTCTCTTTTCCTCCTAAACTAACAGCTCACAGGCTCCTACGGCTCATAAAGTAGACAATCTTTTGACTGCAGCTGATATAACGGTTAAAAGTTAGTGTAACAGTGAAACAGTCATGCTGGGACAACGCAGCCTTAAATATGGTAAACAAAAAAAACTAGAAACAAACCTGCTTTTTTCTCTCAGAGTACAGCCTGAAACCAAAAGAAACAGGATGTATTTGTGAAAACCCAGTTTGAATAAGAGGACTCTATTTTGGGGAGCTTTCAATGACAACTACAGATTCACAACATCAGCTTCTTGTGCAGAGGGGAAAAAAACACTCTAGTTTTGTTATGTTGCTCAGCTTGTGAATTTGAAGTTTGCAGCAGTCTAAAACCAACAGTCTGGAGAAGTTTTTTTATGCTCTGTAAGCTTAAGTGATTTTTGAAAGCTTGAATGAAATGTTTGATGCTGATTCAAAGAAACTACAGATGGACACGGATGGGCAAGAAACAACAATTTCTTTGGAAACTTATTCAAGGAAACAAGTAATGATTAAAAAAAACACGTGTGCAAAAGAAACTAATTTGAAACAGGCTCTGGAGTCGGTCTACATAAGGAGACGTGGAGATGAAGCAACTGCATTATTCACATGGCTGATCAAGCGGAGGATCGGCTCTTTCTGCTACATGATAAGTGTGGCCAGTATTCAGTGAAAGGAAAGAACAATCATAACCTATTCAGCTGAAACAAACCCGTGAAGTCTTCTCTTCGTCTTCCGCTCATGTATGACCAACTTGTTCTGAGAGTTTCTTGATATTTTCTAACCAAATTGGAACATCTTTGTTTGTTTTTATAACCCAGACTGCTGCTTTCTGACAGCTGTAAAGAAGGTTGTTTATCTGCCCCACATTGGATGAAGCCGCTCCATGTGCGCTTACTGCTTTCTCCTTTTTTTCCTTTTTTCTAATGAGGCAGAATGTCAAAACCAATAAGGCTGGACAACCGGCTGAACATGAGGCTAATGTGGATCCGATGTACTGTTTTGATCAAATGACATTTAAAATGGAGTTTGATGTTGAACCTCTGCAGTTTCAGGGAGAAAAATATATTTACAGGTAAAGTTTTACGGCAAGATGAACTTTAGTCCACCTTAGTATTTTTTTAATTCAAAGCCATTCTCTATTGAGCCATACATGTAACGTTCAAATAATATATCAATTGTTTCCTCTAATTAATAAATTTAGGCCACAAGTTAGCATTTTATTAGAATTTTGTGGGAAAACACAGGAAGAACTTTGTGTGCACAAATTAGCTTTTTGTGGACACAATTTAGATTTTGTGCACACAAATTACCATTCTGTGAGCACAAATAGCATTTTGAAGCCTCAATTTAATTTTACGTGTGAACCAATGAGCTTTTTATGGTCAGAACTTATTATTTTGTCCACACAAATTAACTTTTTTTGCTCACAAATTAGCATTTTGTGGTCAGAATTTATTTTGTGTACAGAAATTTGCATTTCTTGGGAACAAATGAGCAGCATCCTACATTAAAAAAAAAAAAAAAATCCTCTTTAGTGTGAACAAATTAGCTTTTTCGGCTCTCAATTTAGTATTTAGTCCGCCAAATATAGCATTTTGTTCACACAAACTAGCTTCTATCCGCACAAATTAGCTTTTTATGCCCTCAGTTTAATATTTTGTGTGCACAATTTAGCTTTTATTGCTCACAAATGAGCATTTTCTCCGCACAAATTAGCATTTGGTCCACACAAATTAGTTTTTTGTGCCCTCAATTTAGTATTTTGTGCACACAAATGAGCATTTTGTGTATAAGAGACCATTTTCTGGGCACAAATTAGCTTTTTGTTGTCAGAATTTAGTATTTTGTATGGACAAGCTAGCTTTTTTCCCACACAAATAAGCATTTTGTGGACACAAATTTACACAGCCTACTACATGATATCCTAAAAAAAAAAAAAAAGTTTAGTATGCGGCTAAAAATTTGTAGGCTATTTTGCATGAACAAATTAGCATTGTATTAGCATTTCCTCAGCACAAATTGGTATTTTGCTGACACTATTTAGTATTTTGTGCACACAAATTATATGTATATGATATCTTACAAAAAAAAAGTTTCCTCTGCAGCCAAAAATGTGTACTTTGTCTAAACAAATTTGAATATTTTGGTAAGCAAATTAGCATTTCATAAGCTTGTTGTGAACCCAAATCAGCATTTTGTGCGCGCAAATTTTAATTTTGTGGCCAAATATTCGTAAGGAACTGATAATAACCCACAAAATACTAACTTGTTGCCTTAAATTGTATTATGTGTTTCAATTACCTGAATGTCCCTGCTCCGTACCTCTCAGATCAAAGCTAGAAAAAAAATTTGCATAAATTTTATTTAATAAAAAAAAAAGCCAATTCAGAATTTTCCCCCTGTGGTTCACGTTGATTAAAGAAGAAAGTATAATATTTAATAGCCACAAGGCTTCATGCATACCTTTCAGGCAGCTGGCTGGACGTTAAATAATATTAATAAAACAGACAGACAGCTGCTGTAAAATAAGATTACAGTTGTCAGAGAACTGAAATGATTCAGAGGAGGTAGGCCGTAAATTGGTCCAACCCAGGCTATGTTTTGCAAAGGAAGGAGGAAGCTACTGCTGCAGGGAAATGTCCTTATGGAAGGGTGATGGCACAATATCTATCAATCCATCCATCTTTAGAACTCACTGAACCTCCTTCAGGGTCACAGGGTTGCTGGAGCCTATCCTGGTACTTTTGGGTGGAGGATAAATACACCAGAATTCAAGGCCAGATGTAGGCGTGTGCACTGAGCGTTTAGTTTGGACCTTCCTGAAATAATCCAAAAAAATAATTCTTTGTCTGTGCTGGAAGTGTAAAAGTTTGGAAATGTAAAAAAAAATGGTTATGGGTATATAAATATATAGAATTTATCACCATCTTATAAGGCCCAAAGTAGTTTAGAGCCCTGGTCCTATTCACCCATTCACACACACACACTGATGCTGAACACTGGTGCTAACCTTGAACCACCAGGAGCACCGCAGGGTTCGGTACTTTGCCCCAGAACACTTCAACAAAAGGGTTGGCAGGGCGGGAATTGAACCTGTGATCCTTCTATCAGAGGTTGACCGCTCCACACTTGCACCACGGCCACAAAAAGTACAAACTATCATTGTTATAGTGGTGTTCTGATTTGATATTGCCAAAAAAAAAAAAACAGATATTAAAGGATAAAACTGTTCATAATGACTTCTTAGTGTCTAAATTGATTTGATTTTTGCTGTTTTTTTTAATTAAAACTATGAAACAATCTACATGTCATCAACAGATGAAAATGAATAAGACTTCAGCATTTCAGCTGTCCTCTCCATTGAACAAAACATTTAAATCTACATCAACAACACAGGGCCTCATTCACAGGATTATCAACAGGACAAACACAATATCAGTTATTATCACATTGGAGAAATATTTCATATTTAATGCAAATTGTTACAGCGCCGGTTAGCTTGGGTCGTTGATGGAGTCGACCTCAAAACGAATAGATGTCAACAGTTAGATCGACAGATTAATATTTTCTGTCTTGTGGTTCAATTAAAATGGTAAATGAGAAGCAGCAACCATTATGGGTCTTTCAAAGACGCGTTCAGATCATCTTTAGATCTATTTTCTAAAATGATGATGATGACATTTCTAGCCAAAAAAAATAAATAAAAAAAGGTGTTGTTTTCCAGGACAGTTTCTGCAGAGCAGCAGGAGTTCATCAGAAATTCACAAATTCACTGAGTGGAATCTTTTGATGTTTACGTGATCTCCTGCTAGCTTACAGCCCCTCACAACCACAAGCTAACATTAGCAGGGCAACAAAAATGGAGAGCGATACTGGAGATATCCAGCCGTACAGTTTGGAGTCAGATACCACAAGGAAAACAAAGACGGATCTATTTGTCTACAAGTAGAAATGCAGTTTTAGGCTTAATTATGTCCTGCATCTTGAGGAAAAATGCCACAAAACATGCTAAAAACACAATTTTCATTGGAGTGGGTCTTGAATTTTTTCCCTTTAAAGTCCCCCATGACAATTTTTTTGTTTTAAAAAAGTTCCCAGTAGTGTTTTAATTATGATAATAAAGTTTTTAACCAAAATCCCACCACCTAAATGTCTTAAAAAGTCATTTTTCGTGTTGATCTGTAGCCTCTGTTTCTAAAATCTCCACTGAGGGGGCGTGGCTTTTGGTGTTGTGATAGCAATACTGCCATAAGTATTGTATGAAACTCACACAAAAAATCCAGTGATGCTGATTTGACCACAGAAATGTGAACGGCGGCTCATTTGACTGCAGTCAATGTGAAGATACCATCTTCTCTTCTCCAGAACCTGAACTAGACACTAGGAACAGATGAGGGTTTAGTGCATGTGCAGCAGAGCTGTTGATGGAAAGAAGATCATTCATTCAAACAGAGTCTGTCCAAGACACTTTGATTGACAGATTTAAAAGGAGAAATACTCGGAAATGCAAAAACGAAATGATTTCTTATTTCTTATCTTTCGTTAGTAAAATGCCACGCATACATGTTAAAAACTTAAAAAACAGGATTTTCATCGTATTTTCATCTGCTGACCTCCGTGTTGACAGTGCACTGTATGTACTTGTGATTTCAGTTATTATAGCTGTGAAGTGTTTATTGTGGTGTTCAGCAGGAGCCGTGTCCAAAACTAAAAGAAACAGTATAGCAACAAGGGTCAACAAATGGAAACAGAGAACTAAAACTTGTAATATGGGGAATCAGTTTAAAAAAAACACCTTAACCAATCAATAACTGCACCTGTTAAAGATTATGCAATTTCATTAGATCCTTAAGTACATCGCAGCGTCTAAACTTTGTGCTCCCAAAGTGTGATTAATGACACTTGATGAGGAAACATTAGCAGCCTATCAGAGCTCTGGCAGATTTTTTTCCTTCCCCTGAGCTGCATAAACTTCCTTTTAATGTGTAAAAGGTGTCATGATGGAGAGACGATTGAAATGGAGCCAATTTGCACACGTTCTTCAGTGCAAAAGTGGGTGGAGCTAAAGACTGGAGAGAGATTTAAATACAGGGAATGCAAACCCAATGCAGAATTTAAATGACAAACAGTGTTGTTGAAATGAGCAAATTTGTAGATAAGAGGACAGGCTTGTTGAATTGTTGTCATTGTTGAGGATGTCTTGCAGCACCTGCGCCCCCAGAAGTCTTTTTGAAAACGCCAGCGGAGCTCATGCTAGTGCAGCATGTAGTTACCTATGCTCTCATGCTTCAGCGACACAGTTAATGGGAGCTTTCACCTGAACAGATGAGAAGTGATGTGTGACTGAGTGCGGCCACGCTTAGGCAAAAGGAGCCCGCTCGTTACCGGAGTGACTGCTGAGCAGGATGGTACACACACCATGCATGCATGCACACACACACACACACACACACACACCCACACAACTGGAAGTGTTTTAACCTTTTTTTTTCAATTAAATCTACTATGACTTTGCACAGAATTTTTTAAATGAAAAAAGCTATTAGTGATCCTTTAGACATCTACATGTGATCCAATGTACACAAGTGTTTGTGTGTTTCATTGTGTCATGTGTTGAGCTTAGGCCTGAGTCATTAGTTACAGACTGTCTGAAAACCAAACAAACAAAAAAAAGGTCGTAGAGGACTTGGTGAGCCCATGGAGTGAAAAATAAAAGCGCTTTACTGCTTTCTTTGAAGAACCATAGCACTTTACAGTCACAGTCCTATTCAACCACACACAACTGCTGCCGAACACTGGCGCCAAACTACACACTCTCATCCCCAAGTCGTCACATATTGACGTTTGGTTTAGGAGCCCTCCCCAACCCGTCGTTTTTGGACGCACTGGCTGTTGGTTAAATCAAGGGTCAGCAATCCTTGAGACGCGGTACTGTACACGGACTGGTACCCAGGACTGGTAACCAAGCATGGTTTCCAGATGTGGCACCGGACCCAAACCAGTACCAGATGCTTTACCTGGTGTGAATTGGATTTGAACTGGTACCGGACACAGTACTGGACACAGACTGGTCCACAGGACTCATCCAGTGCTGGTACCAGATGCAATACCAAAGGCGGACTGGTCCTCAGGACAATCTAGTACTGGTACCTGATGCGGTACTGGATGCGGACTGGTCCTTAGAACGATTCATTACTGGTACCAGATGCGGTACCGAACCTGAACCAGTACTAGATGTGGTTCTGGGCGTGAAACAGACTCGAACTAATACTAGGCGCGGTACTGGGTGCGAACCAGACACGAGCTGGTACCAGATGTGGTACTAGACTGGTCCTTGGGACGCGTCCAGTATTGGTACCAGACGTGGTACTGAACAGAATCGGTACTAGACGCGGTACTGGGTGCAAACCGGACCCAAACCAATACCAGATGCAGTACCGTGCATGAACCAGTACTGGATGTGAACTGATACTGGGTTAGGGTTAGGGTACCGGTGTGCTCCGCGTCCTGGTACCTGCCGGGTTCTGGTTCATGGCCCGGAGGTTGGGGACCCATGATTTTATGGAAACAGCCAGAACGTCAAAAAACAAGTTGGGGGACACCCAAAACGTCAAAAAGTGAGGCGGAGGCGGTCTTTGACAGAACATCAACATGTGACGAGTTGGGAGTGAGAATGAGTTAAGAAGACACATTTAAGTACAGGTCACCTTCCTGCACACATGCATGTGACTAAGGCAGGGGTCGGCAACCCAAAGTGTTGAAAGAGCCACTTTAGACCAATACAATAAAAACCAAATGTGTCTGGAGCCGCATAAATTGAAACAGCTTATAATAGTCGTACACTGAAAGTAACACATGAAGAATGTGTCGAATAAACGATTATTTCTCCTGCTGCGTGTCCTCGTGTCATATAAGCTTCATTTTTAGCCTCATGACAAGTTGGTGAGATATTGCAGCGTCAAACTATCTGACAAACACTGAATAGCCTCATGATGGACATTTGAGCTTTTATTTTGACAACCCTCAAAGACACAACGAGAGGGGGTCCTGATCAGTCTCTCCCTCATTCTCACTCCAGGTGCAGGAAGAATTCAAACATAACAGGACA
>NC_050533.1:21043078-21053125 GCF_002922805.2 Oryzias melastigma
TGCATTATGGGACTTGAGTATTTTACCGGCACCATGAGTGAGAGTGGTGTGTGTATGAGTGAGGCTCCTCACAGTGTCGGCTGTTCTGTGGTTCGGAACTGTCAAAAAAACGGTAGTTAAAATGTTGACACCAACTGGTCTCCATGGCCTGCGTGTGCGCTTCTTACTCCAATCACGAGGGATTGTATAATGTATGGGACACAAGTGATGTCTGGATTTAATCTGCCAGTCTTCTGAGGCTCTGCTCCCACCCAAATCGCTACAATATATTTCCTTCCAACATTTTAAATTATTGTCAAAACATTTTTGAAAAAGCGCCACTGAGCCGCAAGGGAGTGCTTGAAGAGCCGCATGCGGCTCCGGAGCCGCAGGTTGCCGACCCCCGGACTAAGGCTTGAGCAACAATCAAGACAATCTGCTTTTGCAATGACAGAGTTGCTGGTGCCCTTTGGATTCCAAATTATCCTTTCAGTTTGCAAAATAACCCTCTTTGAAATGGCCACATGTTAGCTTCATCAGTTTTGTGGAGCACAAAATCTAAAGTATCAAAGAGTTTAACAACAGAATAAGTTGAGAAAACCATGAAGCAGACCGATTTAGGGTTACTGTGCTTTAACCATCGTCGTTAGAGACCCACACAGGACTGAAACTCACATCCATTATTTAATAAAACTAACCATCTATCAATTACTGAAGAGTGACAAAATGAAAGATTACCTGAAACAGGCAAAGGAGACCAAAAGAGCGACAGACAGGCTTCTAGAACTGAAACCACCGAGTGAAACACACCAGACAGACACAGCTCTGCTGACTGCTAACCTGACCCAAGTGTGATCATGTAAATGCTGATAGAAAACAGGGACATAAATGGGACATAAACTGGACAAAGAGGAAGAAAAGGCGTCTGGACCGTCCCACGGCCTTACCTTTGAGCGAGGCCCTTGACCCACTTGTTCTGGGGGAGCTGCTTAGCGGGAACATGGAAGTCTGAGGTTGTTCTGGACAACTCTCAGGAGCAAATGTGGGACAAATGTGTGAATGTGAACACAGTGTCCTTAAAAGAGCAGGTTCAGCTCCCAACTGACCTTTCCTGTATAAATAAAGGTTAACTGGAAAAAAGTCATGGAGCACATCAAGGGATTTGTGAAAAAATGAAAAGAAAAACAAAATCAACGTGGCTTCTCTGCTGTGCTATAAATTGCTAGTTTGGATTCTAGATTTTAAACTCTATGGCTTTGTAAAAAGATTTTCACTTGTTAAAGGAGACAAACTAATAGTTTGGATCATACATCAACTTAGTTACCGGTATATACATGGTTTACATCAGGAGAGGAAAGAAAAATAATATTAAATTAATTAATAAAAAAAAGAGAATTAAAGTCTAAAGTTCTAACAGAGTATTAGTGCCATTTAACAAGCAAAAAAAGAAAAAAAGCTTTTTAATCACGACTTTAGCGTCCTAAATTTACAAAAAAAGAAAGTTATATTTTTTATTTACAGGAACATTCATGTATTTATGATTTTAAGTCATTAGCTAAATTTACTCATAAATTCACATGTTTTAAAGCTGTTAATCTACGACTTTAAAACATGTGAATTAAAAAAAAAATAAGGTCCTAAATGTATGTATGCTCATTTTTACATTAATTGTGTAAATTTAGAAGATTAAATGGAGTAAATTTATTACTTAGAATCTTGTCATTTTAATTTTTTTGTGGTGCTAATACTCCATTGAAAAAAGTTAGATATGTTTGTCTACAAAGTTTGTTTGGGAGAAATTTGACAATAATTGACTATTTGTTATTACTTTATGGTGCTATACGATGAGTAGTAGTTTTGAGATAAAAGCAACTCAAAATAAAATAAAAAAATGTTTCTGTTAGTGGCCCTTGAAGTTCAAATCATGTCAACAAATCACTAAAAGGAAAAACATATTTGAGATTGCAATAAAAAAGCAAAGCAAATAATAATAATAAAAATGTTACTTTTTAGAATTCAAAGCAAAATTCAAGAAAAAAACAAAATGTTTTGGTAAACAAAGTAATTTCCAGAAATCAATCTAAAATAACAAAACACAACAAATAATCAGAAAAGCTAAGTACGATGGGTCGTTGCTGATTGGATGATGACATTTGAGTTTTGACATTTTAGTGATGTCCTAAATTACCTACCTTTTCTGCTTTCTTATTATATTTTAGTTTTTTTACCATTTTACTATTATATCTGGAAATGAATTTGGTATTCAGGAACTTTTTTTTAATTTTGTTCAGATTTTCTAAAATGTAACATTGTTTGTTTTAAACATTTGTTTTACTTTTTTAACTGCTGCTGTGATAATTGTTTTTGTAATGAGTGATTTGCTGAAGAGATTTGCACTTCAGGGCCACCGTAGTTCTTGTACCTCCATATTAAAAACCATAAGAGGTCCCGCTTGTTTTCAGAGACAGAGGAAAGCTCTTATCGTGTTCAGTTCAAAGCTGTCATACAGACTTGTGTCATCAAACGTTGGGTGATAGTGGCGCCTCAGTAGCTGAGAAACACATCAACTTATGAGTGTGAAAATGAAAAGCATTGAAGGCAGAAGTGTAAAAGATGCTGAACTGCAGCAATGTTCCTCTTAAATCATTCAGCTGCTCTAAGCTCGGCTCAAGTGACCTCACTTGGGACTAAAGCACAAGAAAAAAAGGAATCCTTACAACAACCCTCTGGATCATGTTTTTTACACCCTTCACTTCACCGGCAGAACTTTCTGGATGCTAAACAAACACCATGACACTCCTGTGCCAAAAGAGGCATAGTGAGGGGAGATGGGGAGGGAGGGGGGCTAAAGGAAATCCAATGAGGATAGGAAACGCTGCGAGCAATCTGTCATCGGGGATGCTGGAAGTGGCGAGGAGATGATTGCGTGGGGCGGTGAGGAGGAAAGTAGGCAAACTAATCGGCGGCTGACTATTCATTCCTGACACATTGATTAAGCAGACTTGACAGGATGTAAAAAAAGAGAGAAGGAAAAAAAAAGTCAAAATGTGCAAAAATGCATATTTGTATAATTTTTTAAAAAGATTTTACATAAAAAAATTGTCCGGTTTTGATTATCTGTGTTTATGTTTGTGTTATTCTTTGAAATACAAAATCTTAAAGCAGAGCCACTTCAAAGACCAGACATCAGGCGGTGGGCCAACCATTGACTGTATAAGAAAACCTGGACTGAATAAAGAAATGCGTAAAAATAATTTAAAAATAAAGTAATAATAATAATAGTAATAACAAAATAAAAACAAACAAAAGAGGTAAACTAAATTGACTCTTTTTAAAACCAGAAACGAGTCATTTATAATGGATGACATCACATTCGTTCATTCCAGTTCTCATGTACAGTCAATAGGTCAATAGCAAATTCTTGTAAAAATAAAGAAAATAAAAAATAAATAGATAAATACATTTAAAATAATAATAGTAATTAAACAAAATAAAAAAATAAAAACAAAGAAAATGGTGACTAAATTGTTTTTTTTTTCAGGTCATTTTGAGAGATGATGTCACACTCACCCGTTCCAGTTGTCATTTATATCAAGGGGATCAATAGCAAACTTTTCTGAAAATATTAAAAAAATAAATAAAAACAATTCAAAATAATATTAATGATGATTGAGACATTTTTTTAAAATGGACAGCTCCTATATTTCTCACCTTTTTTGTTGGACCGGTAATGTTAGGTTGGGGATGGAAGGGCCGTAACATAGCAGGAGTGTGAGTAAACAGATGGAATAATGGGAAATGAAAACAGGCTTACTCCGCCCCAACAGTCCCGCCCACTTCTCTGCAGGAACTAAGTCCTGAAATGACTTTTTTTGGCTAAAAGTGTCATAATTATATTTAAAACCCTACTTTAAAAAACAAATCAAGAGATGATCGTAGTGGGGTTTTTTCTGGAGATAAGATCAGCTGTTTTAAGTCCTGACTCCGTCTGGATTTGCTGTGCAAGTTCCCAGCATCCATCTGATGGGACCGTTTGTGCCAGTGATTGATTGGCAAGTTTTTCACAGAACGGCTTTTTCCGGCCGCAGTGATGAGGCAATCAGGGCTCTGGCTTTAACGCTGGAAGAAAACGCTTTGGCAGAGTTTCACTGAGACGGAGGAGGAGAAGAGCTTCAAAGGTGTTTCCACTGACCCTAACTGTATCAGGGACGGATGCATAAATAATAAAACTAATTCTTTTTACCAAAATTGTCTTAGGCTCGGGTAGGAGACCATTGGTAATCTGCAGTCGAGGCATGTCTGACTGTAATGTGATCACCCTCCAGCTGTGGATTAACAGAATCAGAATATTAAACACATTTGATTCTATTCTCCATAGATTTTTAATACAGATTTATTTGAAGGTTTGTCTATCTGCTGGTAAAACGTGTTAACTCTGAAATTTACCAACTAGTTTTAACTCTCTAACTGTTACTAATGATGGCTGGTGGATTTTCTAACAGCTAAGGTAACTTTTCTTGACGAAGTTTGATTAGCAGCTCACGAGCCGCAGCTCTTTACTTCTTTTTTTCAAAAAAGTTTTATTTTGGAAGCAATTATGGGATTGCATCATGAGAAAAAAAATATTTTATACTGCAATCATTCATGAGACAAATGCTCATTTTTTTATTATTTTTCTTCCTAAAGTCCAATTTTGCATAAAATAATTAATTTTCCACTAACTTTTAGTGGCCAGAAGCCTTTACTGTGTTTTGATTAACCACCATTGAAATCAGTTGCCTCACTGGACACATATATATATTTTCAATTTAATTATTTGCCATTCAATTCAGTGAGTGGAAGCCAAACAAAAACAAACATAAAATTTGATTATCTAACCACAATAGTAGTTAATGGAATGTATGGTTCATTCAGACAGCAACAGAAGACAGCAGAAAGGCTGGGAGATTCCTGTCTGGCACTGTGTGTGTGAGTGTGTGTGTGGGGGGGGGGTGTATTGGTATGTATGGAATTCATGGACAAAAAAAACATGACTACTCACTGACAATCCATCGACGCTAGGGGAATTTGAGGACAATGTCAGTGTCCCCAAATTTCACAGAGCAAATTTGCAATCCTGGGTGTCTAAAATGTATCCTCCTGCTTTTTAAAACTTTTTTGTGTGTGTAGAATTAAGAATGTCATCATCGCTATTTATGATTTACATAAAAGCAAAAAGTTCACAGCAGGAAATGAAGATTACTTTCAAAAAAGAGCATGTGACCATGTGACTATGTTTAGCCCATGCACAGTGTTTAGACTGGACTATCACATCTGCCGCCTATTGGAAGAAACTTGGTACAAAATGTCTATGCAGTAAGTTTAACAAATCTTGTTCCTGGGTTTTTTCTGCTCTGTTTTGATATATGAAAGACTTGGTGTCGTATAATTCTGGCCGGGTACGTCATCGTCATCACGATGTGAGAAGACCGTGATTGGTCAAATTTCAACTGGTTTAACTTGAAACACACATTAAATCTACACATTCTCGTCACATTTTGACACGTGGTTAAGGACCCTTCTACGCCACTTTCTGACGTAGAAGGGTTGAACTTCTGGAAGCAGCCGGTACTGGTACTCTAACTCTATACTTTAGCCCCAACCCCGTCTGGTACCGCGTTTAGTACCGAACCACGTCTGGTACTGAGTTAAGTTTAGGGTCTGGATATGGACCACACCAGTACCCTAACCTCAACCCAGTACCAGGCACAATACCGCATCCAGAATCAGTACTGATCTGTGACCAGTACTGGGTTAGGGTACCGGTACCAGTCCGAATGTGGACTGCACCGGTACCCTAACCTTACCCCAGTACCAGTACTGGTCCAGATGTGGACCGCACCGTTACCCTAACCTTAACCCGGTACCCTTGCACCCTTGCACGTCACTGCATCCGTAACCGGTACTGATCTGTGTCCGGTACTTGGATATGGTCAGGTTACCGGACCAGATATGGACCTTACCGGTACCATTACTTTAACCCAGTAGCGGTACTGGTCCAGATGTGGACCGCACCGGTACCCTAACCTTAACCCAGTACCAGTTCTGGTCCTCTAACCTTAACCCAGTCGCAGACAGATCGGTGCCGGACGTGGATTGGTGTTTCGGTTTGCGAGCCCTGATTTAATTGGAATAGCCAGCATGTCAAAAAATGACGAGTTGAGACACCCAAAACATCAATTTCTGACATGGCGGGGTCACACTTTAAGTAGGCATCAAAATGTGATGACTTGGGAATGAGAATGTTTTGGTTAAATTAGCAACAGGTTTTGTACAACCATAAATGGTCATGGAATCGTACGTAGTGACAAGAGTTTTCCACACCAAAGCCCAACATGCGTGTTTACATAGACTTTTCATTGAAGTGGTCACTTCTGGAATTAGTGAAGCTGTGTTCACAACACTGACCATAGAAACAACGGACAAAGTGAGGTGTGACGTCACCTACAGAAAATGCCTGACCTCCAGGTCTCATAAAAACAGGCCAAATCCATCAGCATTGCTTCCTGATAAAGGCGTTAACATTTGACTGAGTCACGTTTCTAGAGCAACTACTGTCGCCAATCATGAGTGATCTTGTTCCGCCTTGTTGGAAGTCCACACCCCTCCACCGAAAGTGGTTCAGGAGAATTTGTCAATCAAATGTTCGACAGGTGGCCAGCGGGACCACAAGCTTTTACTAAGACATCTGATTGGTCAGTTTATAACATGAATAACCTGCGATCAAGAAAAAAAATATATATTATTTTTTTAAAAAAGGATTAGCAAGATGATTATTCTGACCAATAGAAAGACTTAGTCATAGATGTCTATTTCTCACTAGAAGTCTATGGGATTTTGATTTCTTGGAAGCCCACAGGTACTTCCTGTTTGGAGGGAGAGGTTGAGCTGTCCAGTGTTTATACAGTCAATGGTTCACACCGAATGTGATTCATACATCAGGGGTGGCCAGTTTGTGTGCTAAAATATTTGAACTTTGGTGAGGTCACCACGTCACGTCAACCAATCAGGGACTCAGCCTTGTTCGAGTGACTTTTTCTCAATCAGTGAGTAAATGTGGTGGATTGATCCAATAGATGTCCATCTATCCATCCATGCATCCAGGGATCCTTTTATTTGTTATTATTTTTATTATTATTCCCTTTATTTTTCTATATTTTATATCCTTCTTGTGGGGCAACGGTGTTACCTGAGCCCATCCCAGTTACTGCTTTCAAAGGGGTAAACATGGGAAAACAAAAGTGATTTCCAGAAACCAAAATGAAATGTTTAAACAGAAGAAACAAAATGGAAACGGTAGACACTATGGGACATCGTTGATTGGCTGATTACATTTGTTTATCATATCTGCAAATTGCAACATTTGTTTTGCTTTTTCACTTGTGATCTTTGATATGTTGTTGCGTTGAGTGATTTGTTGATGTGATTTGTCCCCTCAGAGCCACCGTAATAAAGAGACTCAGGTGCTCTGACCAATTACTTAATGTAAACGCTCTTATTTTTAAACTCCTAAACGAAGCAACACATTTAGGTCACGGATGTCTCTGTAGCTAAAAGCAGCCCAGCTAATCTGCATGGGAACAGGGGAGAGAAATCCACCAAAACAACCAAAAAAATAGAAGGTTATGGCTGTCGTGCAGGATTTGAACTGGGCTCCCACTCTTTCTCAGAAGCCACAGTGCTTTTTATAACTCTGACTTATGCTGAGCCAATGTTCAAATAGCCTTTTTTTGTCAGCATTTCCCCGTGTTGGAGCATTTGAACTGCTGCAGTCACAACAGCTGAACAACAGCGAGGCTTATCTGTAAAGACATCACTTTCAGCCGATGACAGCGGCGTGTCAGCTTCCACTTTGCTTTTACACCTGCCGTATCAAAGGGAGGTACAACAGCTGGGGTGGCACATCGCTTCTGCTGCATGTCCAAATCTGCAACCGTCTGTGTTTCCATGAGGCGCAGTTCAGCTGCTAAAAAGGAGCCAACCAAACCCAAAGGATCGGAGAGTCAAAGTCATGACGCTTAAAACAAACTAGCCCGTTTCTGTGCAATGTGTGCTGAAGGGGAGTTTCAGAATAGCAGAGGGAAATTATGCAAATGAAGCAGAAGTAGCTACAAAAAAGTAGCATTTGTAGCTGATATGTGGAGAGTGGGATGGGTTTAGCCAAAATGACAGACAGAACAAAAATTGGAGAAAAGGGAAAGTAAGACAGGACAGACCCCAGGCAGCGATAAGCTGGATTTTAATTGGCTATTTATTTTTCATCAGTCCCAGAAGTGACTATATTTATGAGTGTGATCTTTTTACATTGCTTTAAAGTAAAAAATTGCCTTCTCCGAAGTGAAGTTCATTTATTTTTACCCTCTTGCAGCAGCATAACATTTTTGCACAGTGACAGATTTGGAGTACAAAGATTAAGTTTTTTTTGGTTTTGTTTTCTTTCTTGGTTTAGTTAAATTTCATCCAAAGGTGCAAAGACAGATGTCTCATCTGCTCCAAAAAAATGTTCAGTGACATAAAAAACCTATATTTCAACATTTTACAAATCACGTAATAAAACCACAGTATTTTTCGGAGTATAACTTTTTTTTTGCACAGTTTGCCTGCGGGTGTGACTTGATTTATCCAACAATTGGTTGTTTTTAGTGGTTGTTTCCCACAAGCAACCACTAGAGGGCGCTGTAGGTGTCTGTGTCAGTATTTGCTACTGACAACAACGCAGATGCAGAAGATTTTGCTTAGTTGACATTGAACTTCAATATTAAGGTGGGGGTGCAGAATACCGACTTGGGGGCCACAAATGGCCCGTGGGCCGCCGGTTTGAGACCCCTGATTTACAGCTTATAGGTCTACAGATACAAGCAGGTCATAAGAGAAGCAAGACGTGTTATAGTTGCCCAGCTACCATCTTGAACATCACTCTTCGCTGATGTTGTATCTCGTAAAAATACAGCATTGTCTGTATTATTAAAGAGTAATCTCAAAACATAGCAGTACCAGTGATCAAAAGGAGAGGGGTGGACATATCATCCTAGAAGGGAGGAAAATGGATAATTGAAAAAACTGTGTTCGTTCTAATACAGGCCTGAAGTTAATATTATATTCTCAATGTGACTATAACAACAAGTATAACTGAAATAAATAGATTATTCTTCTACTTGGACTAGTTAAACATTAAATGATTACCCCTAATGATTGTTGAGGAGAGGTCGTGTGTGTGAATTGTGATTGCAGCACTACATTACGCTAAACGAAGTTGTTGAGAAGCGTTGCATCTTTCTCCCAAAAGTGGGACTTAAATATGACTTTTTCTTTTTATGTTAGTTTATTTTATTTATTTTTTTTGCTTCTGCGACTTATACTTCGGAACAACGTTCAAAAAAACCAGATTAAAATCTTGGTGTTAAAACAGATCTGTAGCGAAGCTTCTTCTGTCTTTTGTGTTCTTATTAGACAACCGATATTGTGTTCTAACTGTAACAATTTGCATTAATTTAATGGAATCGAGAGCCAAAAAGCCAGATGGAGGAAGAGCAGGACAAAAGCAAATGCTGGCAATCAAATTAGGATATCAGGGGAAAAGGCTCTCTTAATAGAAAACCTGGAGAGATAAGGCGAGCTATGAAATTATTGATGAGGTTTAGGAACTCTGATGAGAATGTTTGGCTTACCTGACCTTGGGTTAATAAGAATTTGAGAGAGGATGCTGTGAAGGATGCGTCTGTGCCTCCACCTCTCAATGTGGTGCAGATGGTTCATACCGGCATACCTGACATCCATCCAACACAGCCTTGCCACTCTTCTGCGGCCATAAACCCCTATCCAGAGAGGCTGTAAAAATCCAACAGATGGATTTCAAAATAATTTACCTCTCAAACCAAACTGTTGCCAAGGTCTTGTAAATAAGGAAAACCTGTCAACCGAATTGTTGCTTCCACTGAGGGCAAAAAGAGTTGCACCCAATAGCATCCGTTGGCGTTTGACGAGGCAGCAGCTGCTCCTCATGCTCTCCACCAGTTACTGCAAATTTCC
>NC_050533.1:21053154-21079695 GCF_002922805.2 Oryzias melastigma
CCCCCCCCCCCCCCCCGTCATCCATCCTTATTGCAGCTTCCATGTCATTTTTTTTAACAGTCATGACCTCAGGCGGGACTCTTGTTTCAGCTTCAAGTTTTTATGTGTCTGGATCTCTCAGCAGAAATCCCCGAGGCGGTGGACGAGTATGACTATGGAGCGCAAGAAATAAAATAGGCCCTCTGTGAAAGACCAGACCATATGGATTCTTTATTCACTGCACGGAAGGACTTTTATTAAAAAAAAAAAAAAGAAAAAGAAAAAAGGGAATACCTGTCTCTTATATTGATTGAAAATGTTGAATAGAAGGCAAATTAAAATGTAATGCATAAGTGCTGGTGAAAAAAGAAGACTTTAGTGGTTGTCTAACTGCTGTTTCAACATTTTATTACCTGAAAATAGGTCATTTCAAATGGGAAAATCCAAATGGGAAAATGAAGACAAATTAGCAAAATAACTGTTTGCTAAAAAGTGCTTTAGCTTGCACATCAGTCTCAGCAACATATGTTCAAGCAACCACCTTCAATGAAAAGTCTATGTAAATGTGCGTTTTGGGCTTCCACATTCAAAACTCTTGGGGTCACTTATAAGTTTCTATGATTGTTTTTAGGGTCTACATACAAAACGTAGAACCATTGAACGTGGGTTGCAAATGCAATCCAACACATTCTCACTCCCGAGTTAACACTTTTTGACGTTTTGGGTGTCCCAAACTTGTCGTTTTTTGACGTGCTGGCTGTCTCCATTAAATCACAGGTCCCCAACCTTCGGGCAACGAACCAGAACCGGTCCAGTACCACGACACGAAGCGTACCGCTACCATAACCTGGCACTGGACGCGGTACCGGACGTGAACCTGTAGGGTACAGGTACTGGGTTAGGGTACCTGTACTTGACGCGTCGCAAGAACCAGTCCGTGTCTGGTACTGCATCTGGTACCGTGTCATGAGGGCTGCGGACCCTTGATTTTAAAAACAGACAGCATTTTAAAAAAGATCAAAATTTGACGCGGAGGGGTCCTTAACCAAATGTCAATATGTTACGACTTGGAGATGAGAATGTGCTGTGAAATCAGGGAATAGTATGATGCCAAGTCTTTCATAATTTGGAATAGAGCAGTGAAAGCATAAGACTGGACCGAGATTCACGAGATTTGCATCAATTAGACACCAAACCTCTTTCAGTTGTAGGTGGTGGAGAAGTATGTCAGTTTTACCTAAAATAAAAAATCTGTCATTTTCTAAAACATATATGAGCACCAATAGTTCATTTGAAGTTTGCCTCTGAGTAGTGGGCATGGAGTAAGCCTTCCCCATCTTCCCATCATCCATCTTTTCACATGACCTCTCACTGGCTTACATATCCACAACCTAACAGTGCAACAAAAATGGCGACCAATATTGGAGCTATCAAGATATACAGTTTAGGTTCAGTCTCAGCTCAGACAAGGAAAATGATTTATTCAAAGTAATATCCAGAAATTCCATTTTAAGAATCATAATAAAAATGCCACATGAACATGCTAAAAACACCATTTTCACTGGAGTTTGTCTTTAAACATTGACATGGAGCTGCTTCAAATAACATTTGCAGCCTTATCCCAGTACATATAAATAGAGTTCTTGAAAACATTCTACGCAAATATACATTGTGAGTAAAAATGCTTTTCCAAATGTTTTGAAAGAAAAACCCACCATGTGTTCTGTTCACCGCAAAGACTAAAAAATGGGAGTGATAACCGGCGTGAGTCCGAAAGTCTGTAAAGGTACAGGATGATTCATGTCCTTGGAAAAAGGTAACTTGTGCCTCTGTGATGAAAGCATTCTTCCAGACAAGAGCACTAAGGTTTTGGAGCACACGCTGGATAGAGGACAACATGTTTTCCAGGATGAGAAAGAAAGTAGACACAGGGGCAGCACTGACCCGTCTGTGTTCCTCTGCTGGTTCTAGAGGAAAGTGTGCAGAATGGAAAGAGCATCGACACCAGGCTCCTGCTGATAAAGACACACTCAAAATTGTATTTTATAGGACGATAGAGGACATATATAAAGAAAATTAGGCTTACTATTGCATTCCTGAGTATTTCTTTATTCAAATTGTTGTGAATCAGGAGCGGAAAAAAAGCTCATCTGGTTTACAAAATACACTGGGCGGTACACGAGCTCTATTCTAATGCATCCATTTGTAGAAAAACAGATTTATCTGAGCTGGCATCGGGCTTAAAACTGTACGGTGGATAGCTCCAATATTGCTCGCCATTTATGTTGCACCAGTAATGTTAGGTTTAGAGTGGGTGCCTGTAAGCTAGCATGTAAACCACGTGTCAAAGTCGAGGCCCGGGGGCCAGATCCGGCCCTCCAGATCATTTTATTTAATTGTTATTAATGGCCCGATGTTATCTTGGGCTCATTTCAAACTTGTATAATTTTAACAAAATATGTTTTTATGGAGAGTAAAATATTCAAAGTTTTTTAAGGTTTAAGTTGATTTATTCTGGAATAATATTCCTGCATGTTTTTATTCACAATTATGTTAAAAAGTTTCAGTTTAAAGTTTTAAAAAATTGGCATTCTGCTTGCTTTTTGGACTATTTTTTTTATTTACTAAAATTTTTAGGCTATTTCGGAGTTTAGCTAATATTTCAGCTGCATGATAAGTGTTTTAGCTAATTTAGGCTTTTCATTTTAAGTTTTTTTTGGGTGTTTTGGAGTTAGACTAATATTTACGTGCTAGTTGTTTTGGCTAATTTAAGCTTTCTTTCTTTTAGCTGGCTATCAGCTTCAGCATATTCAGCTATCAGCTTCAGCGTATTCAGCTATCAATTTCAGCATCTTCAGCTATCAGCACTAGCATCTTCAGCGGCCAAATTCAGCTTCCAGCATTCACACTAGCATTAACGCAGGTAATGCTATATATCTAGTTCATAATTATATTTAAAAGTTACAGTTTTAAAAATGTGGTTTTAGTTTGTTCAATAAATGTTAATCCTGTTCGGCCCATGACCTAAGGTGTGTTTTGGATTTTGGCCCCTTGTGCGATTGAGTCTGACATCCCTGATATAAACAGAGAGCTCTCAGCGACGAGGAAGGAAGGTGGGTTCCTCCATACCAATGGACCCACCCACAACTCAGAGGTGAGTTTCTAATGAACTCCTGCCGTTCTGCATAAACTATGTACGTTTGATTTTGGCAAAAAATGTCATAATCCTGAATGAAACAGCACTGAGAATGCTTTGAAAATAGATTTTAAAATGATGGGACTAGGATTTCAAATGGGTTTTTTACATATGTGTGCTTGATGCTCCAAACATTTCTGAAACATACCAGCATGTGGTTCTATTATAGATATGTCCAGACAAAAGAAGGGAATCCTGATCTTAGGGATAGAGGCTGGAATATCAAACGTTATATTTCCTGCACGCCATGCGCTTTGTGTTGACTGAGCAGCAGCTGAAGGAACCTAAAATAGAAAGTCAGCATTTTGTCTGTTGCAAGTTTGATGGTTCTGCAGGGTAGTCATGTTCCTAAAACGGCCAAGTGCAGCTCGGGATCGATGAAGAGCTTGTTGAATTCTCAGAGAGCCGCAGGGCACCTGCGCATTGTCTTGCTTTCTGTCAGGTGCGATCACACACCTGAATCCTCCAGCACTGCCTGCTGGGAGCATGGGCGCTGGGTGAGAAGGGCCAATTATGGCAATCAAAGATATTTTGTCTTTCTAAGAAGCTTTGCACCTTTTGAAAGTCCTGGCTTGAGTCATGGATGCTAAGCTCACCTCTCTGGAGCTGGCATGAAGTCAAAGGAAGGACGAGGTGAGAGAGAGTGGCAGACCAACAAACACAAACAGGTCGGAGGAGAACGGCTGGAGAACCACAGGTACCAGTATCAGCTGGGAGAGAATGATGTGTCTTAAGAGGCTTGAAAGTGAAATCAAAGAAAGCTCCTTTCCTTCTGTTATCGACTCACATCCCCTGAATTTTCAGAACTTTGCTCCTTTTTTTTGCTGCTGATAGGATTTAAAAAAGGAGACATATTTTTTAATATATCTTACAAAAACACATTCAGCTCTCTCTTTATCTTTCTGTTTGCAGCAAGCAAGGTTGTGCTCTCACCTTCTATTCTCAAAGGATTAGACGTGCTGTGTGTTGAGGGCTTTTGCATACAAAAAGGCCAGGGATAAGAGGGAAAAAACTTATTGTGGACCTTAGGGCTCTGATTGGGAACCAAATTTAAAAGAAAGTCAAAGATAAAGAGAAAGTGGTAGCTGCTGGCAAATCCAATTCATCAAAAAAAATAAAGTAAACCCTTAACATTGTAAGAATATTAAAAAAAAAATGCATTTAATCCAGCATTTATTTGTGTCTACTTGTAAAAACATTGTAACCAAATTAATCAGATTGATCTCGATTGGGTGGATTTATGTTTGTCTGAAACAATTCCTGATTAAAAACCTACTCAAATCAAATCTTTATTTCAAAGATTTCGTCGGAAAACAGCAAACTGCTTCTACTGCAGCCGGGAACAAGAACGAACTATCATCCTTTTCAGCCAAAAAACTGGATGTTGAAGATATTATAGTCTGATAGGGATGCTGTAAGATGGTGTTAGGCCGCCGTTCTGTGCAGCAAACCAGGAGAAATAACTTTTCCTGCCAACAATGTCTCACAGAAGCATCCATTTTGAGAAGACCAAGAAAAGCCCTTCTACTGCCCCTGGTGGAATGATGGTGAACTACAGGGCAGAAAACATGGATATATTATGGGTTGTACCCAGTGCTTTAAGTGGGCCGGTGCGCTCCGGTGCTGAGCACCGGGACTTCTTAAAATCTCACGTCGGAGCACCGGCACTTCTCACTTAGCTAGGACCGTCCGGTGCTCTGATTAGATCAATTTAGACTTGAGTATGCAGAGGAATCACGAGGTGCGCGCAAGACATCCTACACATGAGAGATGATACTGTGCTAAATTTCTTTTATACCGCTCCGCGCGCTATTCCAACAGTACAACACAAGCTCCTCATTATCCTTCCTCTCTCTCTCACTTATGGTGCAAAAAGAAGTAAACACATCCAGCGGTCTCCAGATTTCTACTCTACGCCGTCAACACAAACTTGTCTGTGCAATGTAATAAGCAAAAGAAAGGACTTTAGCGTGAATGAAAACCCAATGATGATCTCGTGGCTACGGGGTGTTAAAAGAACGCGGGTGGAAACGGAGGCGGACTCTCAGGCTGACGCCTCACACAGCCAGGTAATGACCATAGACTGTATAAGAAATAACTGGACAGAGCAACCCCCCCTACTTCCGTGTTCATATAGGAAGTACCACTGGGTTGCAAAAAGACCAAAGTCCCACTGACTTACATTGAGAAACAGACAGTTATTTCTCACTCATTTTATATGTCAGAATAATCATTCTTCCTCTGCTGCTTTCTGACTAACTTCTTTTTTCTAATCCTAATTTTTTTTAAGATTTTTTTTCCCTTATCACAAGTTATTAGAGTTATAAATTGACCAATCAGATGGCTCAATAAGTGTTTGTGGGTCTGACGTCGACCGTCTGGGGGGTTTGATTGACAGATGACGGGTAGCCAATGGGAGCAGACTTCATCAATGGGTCCGTGAAGACCTTTTAACACCTACTTTACAATTCAACAATGTAATCATTGTCATACTGTTGTTTTCCTCAATGGAATGTACCGATGCAGCAGTTTAAAACAACAAGAGGAGCATGCTGTCGACATTTTTAGATGAGGATTTACTCTGTAGAAATAGATTTCACCAATGAGGTTATGTGCTTTGGACTTTTTTCTTTGTTTAACGTTCGTTTTTCTTGATTTCGCTGTTTTGATTGTAGCTTATGAATTATACGTTGGGTATCATACGGAATGGTACAGCTACTCCATAAAACCACCAACCAAAGTTTCATCTTCAACTTTAAATAATTAAATTTTTTATGAAAAAAATAATTAAAATAATTTTATGAACACACGTTAGTGTTTGATTACATTTATTTTTAGACTAGACTTGAGCTCCCTCTTTCTTATTTCATATTAAGACACGCTGAAAAAAGGACTTCTTTTTATCGATTAATATTTACATTCAAGATTCTATTTTATGTTTCGACTTCCGATAAAGAGAGCACCGCCACTTCTTGTTGTCCACTTAAAGCACTGGTTGTACCTACAAATAGTACTGATATAGAATTTAAATTATTTACATAAATATATATTTATGAATGCGGTAGTTAATTTATGACAAGGTTTGTTTTTTAAAGAATATTTTAAACTTATTCAAAAGTAAAGAATTGCATCTTTTTCACTATTGATCTTCAAATGTACTAAATGTGCTTGACTGTCCTAAAGCTCAAGAAAATTCACAAGAATTTTTCTTTTTCTGATTTTTAGATTTTTTTAGATATTCCTATATGCATATTCTATCAAATATTTCCCAACAACTCAACAATTTGACCCATATTTGAAAATATCTAAAGAAAAACATCAAGCTCTGTTGTTCAATCCATTAGAGAAAGCAGCTCCTATCCTTGAAATCGTGAAGCAGAGTCTGCTTTGCTCCTGGAGCACAGAACATGTGCCCAGAATATCAACCTACATTTTTCTGACTGAAATGTGTTGTGAATCAAACTCTGGATCCCATAAATTGGCCTTTAGAAATATACTCGAAGGCTTATCAGGTGAGACTGACTTATCCAGAGAAAACATATTGAGTTCTGGTAAGCACGGCTTCATTTTCCTCTTAGATCTCCGCTGTGTCACTTGCAAAGAAAGCTGAAAACTGTGATAACAGCTGCAAAGCCATTGACCTGGAGTGCATGTTTAAGATGTTGAATACATACCCAGCGGCCCCAACATATTCGGTAGTGAAGGCATTTGAAAAAAAAAAATTAAGCTTTTCTTTGTTGGAGTGAAAATACTGGAGCTGCACAGAACCAGGAATTAGGTGAAGGATGGCCCTTAACCCCTTTTCAGCAACTATTACAAACAATCAAAGGTATTACTCGGTAGACTTCTTTTCAACTTTTCTGATCCCCATGCCTCCATGTTGACTGAAATCCAGCCACTTCTTTAAGCTATATTTACACACCAGACATATGATCTAGAAACACGCTATTCGTATGGCGTGTTTCTTGAACACGTGTTTAGCCTATGGTGTTCATAGTGGACAAGTATGGAAGATGTTCTTCTTCTATTGTTTACTAGCGTATATGCACCACGTACACCAGCGCCACGCATTTACGCATGTTTATCACTTGAACTCACGTTGTGGAAGGCGATGTGAACGTAACAATAAAGATTGTTGCTCACCTCCATGCATTTCTCTTTAGGGGTCGCCACAGAGAATCAGCTTACACTGATTCACACATTTGGTTTGGCAGAGATTTTTTTACGCCCGATGCCCTTCCTGATACAACGTTGTATTTCATCCAGGCTGGAGACCGGCACAGGGAGACCCAGACTTGACCACCCTTGTGGTTACACGTTAGGGCAGCAGCGTGAATTGCACCAGATTGAGCTCATCATGCCTTCTGGGAAACATGTCTCGGTTTCCCACGTGCCAGTCCAACTGAGCCATGCAGCCACAAATGTAGAGTCAAATGTAGGTCTTGATAAACTTTTCAGATCCCCAAGTTTCCATCTTTTCTAAAATCCAATCACTGGCTCTTTCCTTGAGCTACATAAACACCAAGTACGTATGGTATGCGTGTTCAAGAAACAATCATTTGCTGCGTTTTTTGAACACATGTTTAAGCGCTTGGTGTTCACACTGGACAAGCATGGAGGGTATTCTTCTTCTTCTATTACTTATTCTACTTTTCACAAGCACATGTGCGCCACCTATAGCTGGAAGAGGCTTGTTGCAAAATGTCAAAACAGTCCAAATCTTGTTCTAATGACATGACTTGGTGTCATATACAAACAGCTGTCATTAATTTCTCCTTCGTGATCGATTTGCTTGGCACTTTTGTGAATTAAAGGGACACATCCATACATCCCAACCACGTTTTAGTCCCTCATTGGTTAAAGAACAATCTGGTGGAACTTTCACAACTCATTCAAAGGTTGCGGATTCTGTACGTAGAACTGTCTTTAAAACTTGCATAGTGACTTGTGAATGCAAGAGTTTTGAAGGGTCAAGCCCAAAATACACATTTACACGCGTTTACATAGGCTTTTCATTAAAAGTGGTCGCTTCAAAAGATTAATTTCTTTTCACCTTTCTACATCCTCAAGCTACCATGTTGACTAAAATCCAGCCTCTGGCTCTTTCCACAGACTCTAAGCTGCATGTTATCATCGACTTCTATGCCGCCTGCTTTAGCATACACTTTATTTCTAAAAGAACGGGTCACCGAGGCAATTACAAGGACAGATGCATTGTTAAGATCATAGATGACACTGTGATCCTCTATCTCCTGTGGCACCAGTGAGCCCGTAGACAAAGACTTTGTTGATTGGTGAGGGAATTACAGCTCAGCGCTGTTGCTAAATGCAGACTCAACTCTGGAGCCAACACGAGGAGAGTACCTTGATAGAAGGAGGGGCTGTTTGATTTAATTAAAGCACTGCAGAATTAAATGATGCTACATGGACTTGTAATACGTGTATTTATTCTGGCCTATTAGTTAAATACTGCTGTCCATTTCTAATCTATTAAAAGACGTTTTTAGATGATATCAGGATTGTTTGAAGTTCTTTGGAGGAGTCCTCACATTTCTTCAGAATTTTGCAGTTATTTCAATAGTCTATTTTTTCACTTCTCAAAGTGTAATTATGTGCATACAAGGATGCCAGAACTGAGGAATTTAGCTCTTTATCAGTTAATAGTTTGACAGTCAAGCACAGGGCAAGCTTATTGTTAGCTTAAGTGAGAGTCTGAGCAAAGCGATTTGGAAAAGGCTGAAGGAGCCACTACAAGTTTAATGCTTCGAATAGTTTTTTTCTTTCCATCTGAACTGAGTTCCAACAAGTAAATTTGTTGAAGAAAATTAGAACTGCCTTTCCGCTATGAGCATATAAAAAAGTAAAACCTTGAGAGCAGTGTGCTAATGTAAAGGGTTAACCATCAAATCGTGAAATGTGTAAAAATTGATGCACGTTGTTTGATTGGCAGGTTTTTTTATATGGCAGTGTTAAAACATTGCTTAACACATTTTCTTTCAGATGTACAGTACGTGTACATTAGTGGTGCAGGGAAGCAGCACTGGAGCATCACATGCAGAATTAAACATATTAGAAGGGCTTTAATTCACACTTTTCTTTGCCTCCATACTGGCTGTCTGCTGGCGAAAAATGGACAAACCTGTATGGGTCACGCACAAATTTCAAGATTGAAGGTCACCCGGCTATCTAGTATGGGAGTGTTTGTGACTCATTATTCAAAATTAAAGACAATACTGTAAATGCTTTTTCATTTTCACAATGTAACTGCATTACTTGTCTCTTAAATAAAAAGAAAACGCAATCCTCCGAACGACTTTTTCTTTTTCCTCTTCAACACCACTCATTCTGTAACTTAATTAAAATGATGAAGAAAAGTTCATTTGATTGGCCAGTTTCTTTTCAAAAAGTTTTCTAGTAAATTTGTACCAAAATTAAATTAAAAATATCAAATTTAGACATTAAAATGCATTAACAGAAATTATTTTTCATTTTCATAATGTAACTCTATTACTTATCTCTTGAATAAAATGAAAAATGAATCCTCCAAGCTGCGTTTCTATTTTCAAAGTCGACACTGTGACATAGTTAAAATGATAAAGAAAAGGACATTTGATATTTCATTTTTAAAAAGTTCTGTGGTAAATGTGTACCAAAATTCAATTAGAAATATCAAATTTGAAAATCAAAATGGTTTTAACAGAAATGCTTTTTCATTTTCACGATATAACATGTCTCTTAAATAAAATGAAAAAGATATTCTCCAAACGGCCTTTCCATTTTCTTCGTCATCACTGCTACTTCTGTGACATAATTAAAGTGACAAAGCCAATGAAGATTGTTTTTTCGTTTTCACTTCTCACCGCGCAAAAAGTGTCTCATAAATCAGTTCGACTTAGCAGTTCCAAGGGGCGGACCACGATGACGTCACCACTAGCCCTTCTTCTGCTTTGGTTGGCATTACTGGCAAACGACATGCTGTTTTCATTGACTTGTATAGAGAAAAGGAAAAAAAAGAAAGAAGAGGAAGAAAAACGAGCTCACAGCAGAAAGATTATTGTTTCACTTAATTATGATTCACAAACTCTTCCATAATCTAGTAGAGCAAAAAATGTCCATGCATATTTTTTTCATGGGCATGCTGCGAACCATATAGGTTGCACACACATTTGTGACAGCCTGAATGTCAATAATGAGGAAATTAAACAATCAGAGTGTAGTTTTTGTTGGGATACTAGTGGTACCTCAGCTGAAAGCCGTCAGTAAGAAGCCAGTACTTGCACCTTATACTGTCAACTACAACAAGCACGTCCAAAGTCTGGAAAAATTTCAACCAGTTCACAAAATCTTGTCATAAAATCAACAAAATTAGGCTCCCAGCACTTTTAAAAATTGTGGGTACCATTTTTTTCAAATCAAACTTTATTTATAAAAAATGCTCAAAGTGCTTCACATTTAAAAAATATACAAAAGAATTACAATAAAACCCCATCCGCTTAGGATACAGCTGTTCCTGTCTACCTGGACAAGCCAAAAACTGACTGTACCCGCACAGATCCACCCCCATACGGGTGTTTGTGACTAAGGCATTCGGAGCATCAGATGGCAGACTTCAACATGCTGACAGCTTCATAAAGCTGCATGCAGAAGAAATGCTTATGTCAGCAAGATACAGATAAAGCCTCCCTGAAGTGGAAGGTAGACGTTCCAATCTCACTGGAGTAGAAACAGTGGAATCAGTTTGACTGAGGCTATATTGGTCACTATATATATTAGTGAAGGTAAACTGCATTTATTTTCCAATTATAAATCTGGTCCTGGTTATATTCAAATGAATAAACAAGCATACTTGTCTTGTAGACCACTTTATTCAACAACAGTAATGTCTAACTTTCCTACAGCTCTTTGGATTTTTTCATATGAATTTTTTGAAAGATTTCCTTTAATGTAAACCTCTTACCCCTTTTGGACTCTCTAATTTCATCATGTTCCCCTTCAGTCCCAAAAAAGGTTTTTATTTCTGAGTTGAAAGGAGAAGTTTTATAAATTCTGCATATTATTCCATTTGGACACATAATGGCTCTTAAAACGTCGCAATGAATTAGCTCCTTTTGTTGCAATATGCCATTTTGCCTGCATATAAATCTTTTTTTTTTCCTTTTTTGGGTATTTTCTAATTATTTCAGCTTAATGCATCATAGCAGCTTTTAGTTCAATGGTACTTTAAAGCTCAGGATTAAAAAAAAAGAACTCCTGCTTTGGAGAATGGAGAAAAATGAAAACAGTCTATTGCCTTGATTTTTTTTCTTCTTTGGTGTTCAGCATTTGGTGCAATGCTACAGTCCGGCACTTTCTCTGTTACTGAGTCGTAATCATTCATATTTTTGTGGCTTCATCTTTTGTGTTAGAGGCTTTAAAGCAGCTGAAGAGCTTATAGAAAAACATTAAATGTGATTCTGAATCTAACAGGTAAATTCAAAGAGTAAAGCAGCAGTTTTAATGAGTCAAATGCTTTCAGCTACGGTGGCCCTGAAGTGCAAATAACACCAACAAATCCCTCAATGCAATTACGTATTTAAGATCATGATGACGGCTTAAAAAAGAAAAAAAAATTAGAGACTACATTACATTTTAGACATAGAAAAAAAAATCAGAGAATCAAAACAAAAAATAGAATAAAATGAATAAAAAGGTAATGTTTGGAAAATAAAAGTAATTACTACAAATCAAAATGAAGTATTAAAAAATGAAAGACAACACAAAACTGGTAAAGGTAGGTACTATAGTAGATAATTTCCATTCTGTTCCAGGTTTTAATAAAAAAAAAAATCATACAAAAAAATAGATTTCCAGCAAGAAAAAAAGTGATACTACTAGATATTACTAATCACAAAACCTTTACTAGTATGCTGTAATTAAAGATGCATTTGAAAGCAAAAAAAGGATTAAAAATAAAATGTCATCATCCAACCGGTATTGTTTCATGGTAGCCTAATGTTTTTCCAATTTTTCTTTTAGCGTGTTTAATTTTTTTATTATTTTATTTTGATTTCTGAAAATGAATCGTTTTCTGAAAATGTCATTTTCATTTCTTTTACATTTGGGGGGAATCGTGTTTTGGTTTATGTGGTTTGTTCTGTTCCTTTGTTTTTTTATTTTTATTTTATTTTATTTTTTTTATGTTTGTTGTTTTTCTTTTTTAGCTGTTTTTGTGGTCTTAAATGTCTTTTTGGGTTGTGTGATTCACACTTCAGGGCCACCGTACTTAAAGGTGTGCTACACTAGGTTCACACAAGACGCGGAAGCGCCGCGGCATCCGCTCTCTCCTGCAATTCACACCAGACGCTTATTTTTCTCCGACGGTCAACAGGTTCTTCTGCTAGAGCTTTTTTTGTTTTTTCGTCATCATGGGTTAATAAATAACCTAAAAATATGACCCCATGTTTCTGCGAAGAAGAGGAAAGTAGTTAGTAGGCCTACACTTCTTTAATTTGTCTTTTGTTGAGACAAACAGAGAAATGTGTGTGGGTGTGTGTCTGTTTTTTTTTTTTGTTTTGTGTGTGTGTATGTGTGTTGTGACTATGTGTTTATTTTTATTTCTGCATTCTGTTTAGATACTAATAGATGATCACATTTGTTAATCGCTGTGCTTTATTATGAAAAATAGGTCTTATTTTGAAAATAAACCAGATTTTCTCATGTATTTTGATGTAACTTCCTGTCAGGATTGACGCGGATCGCTCGCAACTCACTCACAAAATAGATCAGGCGCCGAAAAGATCCGTGAGCCTTCTGCGAAGGACCGCGGCGCTCCGTGCCTGCTGTGAACTACACAGGTTAACAAGAACGTCAAATGGAAGCAGCCTCCGTTCCGCGCCGCTTCTGCGTCCGGTGTGAACCAGGCATTAGAGGCCAGACAAAAACAAGCAATTTGTGCATTTTGGACAAATATACAAAATCATCCAAATCTATCAAATTATACGTTTTAAACAAACTGTTTATGAAGGGAAAAAATGATGTAAAAGCCATTTGAAAGTAAACATGATTATAAAAGATTACTCCAACTGGGGGGAAATGAACTGGACACTTGGGCCAGCATCCATGATTATGAATTGTGACATTAAATGAATAATTGTGCACCTGCCCTGCTTTAATCAGTGTAATTCAGGAAAGGTGAGGGATGGTGGGCTCCATAACTCAAAACCCAGCTTTCACATATTTTTTTTATGTCTTTTCATCAGTTGATAGTTGGGGCGCTTTGTGGCAATTTGTTCCTTCAAAGTACCCCAACAATGAAATCAGGCCATGACCGTGACGACAAGTACATGAGCCACACAGCAGTTTAACAAACGCTTTCCTTCCTATCCTGCTGAGCAGCTGCAAATAGCAGGTTCAACTTTATTACATGCTTTCTAGTCATGCATGATTCTTCAAAACGATGGCCATCCATCATGACAAAGAAACTATTCAGTTACCGGAACAACGCCGAAATGTGTCCTAAAAGCGGTCATGAATGAGCTGTGACGGAAAAATGTCCTCAAAATTTTGCACTACTGTGGGGAATTTTCACCTTGACCCTTTTTTTTTATTTTTTATTCCAGCATCGGCCTCCAGTCAGTTTCTAGTGAGCTCTCAGGCAGTTATCTTGGTGCTTCCTGTAATGCTCTGAGTATTTTTGAGTACCAAGATGGTCAGACTGCATTTTAGTCGCAATTTCCTGTAGGCACAAGTCAGAGTGTTCTCAGACGGAAGGGAGGTAATTGTTGTGCAGGTGAAAGACAGTGCTGAAATACCCAGTGAAATAGGACAGGAAGCAGTACTTTTGTAGAATTTGCAAAGTTGTGCTTGGAACTCCACGAAACAGTGTTTTACCTGTAGTGAAGAAAGCTCTCTCCAACAAACCAGATGGTCAGTCTTCTTTTCAGTGCTCATGCAAATAACCAGAAATGGCAGAGGGAAAATAATAATAATTATAACTGGACCTCCTCTTACGGAAAACTAGATAGTCCTTCAAGAGAAGAATAGGAAAATAAATACAGTGGAGGAAATCAGTATTTGACCCCTTGCTGATTTTGTAGGTTTGCCCACTTAAAAAAGAAATTGACAGTCTGTCATCTTAGCGGTAGGTTCATTTGAACCCACCATTTCTATGGTAAGTGGGAGGTTCTGCTGAAAGTGCATCCTGGTCTTGTATAGGTCTACAATTCCCCGTGTGCAAACCCATAAAATCAGCAAGTGATCAAGTACTTATTTCCCCCACTTTATATGTTATCTATGATTCCAAAAAAGATTTAAAAAATAATCAATATTCAATTGTCTACAATGACTTTTGGTTTTTGATTCCTAGGCCTAAGCAGCTAAAACACTACGGATGTCTTTGGATCTGTGATATTTGATAGAAAATAAGAAGGTAATTTACATCAACCCTATCAATTCTAAACTTAAGACATTTTTATTTATCTATGCTCTTAAAATTATATACATATATATATAGTGTACATTATTCTATAAAGCCTATTTCTGATGAAATACCTATAAAAGGAAACACAGTCTGCTACAAATGCGGATACCTCAACACTCAAAATCCCTTTTTCCAGCTAGAACAGAAAATGTGCAACAAGATATCAAGTAACAATCATATGCCTAAATGGAGCTTCTTTATTTCTATTTCGGATGCTTCCCATCAGGGGTCACCACAGAGAATATTCTAGCAGACCAAAGCCCTGGATTGTGCCCCCCTGTGGTTGCATTGTTTGCCGAAATAAATGGGCATCCAGAATGGAATCAAACAAAAATAAAACATGAAAATCCTCTTTAACTTTCGGTCCCCTCTGCTTTATGAACAGATTGCGCTGACAAGATTAGAGAACAGCTCAGGCACCTCTGGGAAATGTCACAACAAATAGCAATCTCGTTTTGTCATATCTGCTTCATAAAGTGTGGGAACAAGCACAGCATTACAAATATAGGCTACTTTTACTTTATCAACTGGAATTGAGGATGTTGATTTAATTAAACCAAATTTTACAGGTAGGATGGGACTTCCTCCTTGTTCACACCAAACAATATTCCTCTCCTGGCACATTGCCTGAGCAACCCTCTACGAAATTAAAACTCTGCCACTGTGGTCCTCTTAATGAGCAAAATCTACTCATTTTCTAAGAAAAAAAAATATATATATATACAGTATATACTTTTTCTGATTCATAGTGTTGATAAAAAGAGTCAGAGTTTGTCATGAAGATTTCAAATCACTTCTAGAACGTCATGCTGTATGGCCACAGTTCACTGGGTACAGACATATATTAGGTATGTAAACTGTGGCTATTTTAACATTTACAGCTTTAGATATTGCGATAAACATCAATTTATAGAGGCACATCGCCATCTAGATCTCCAGCGGTCGACTTTCCCACAGCCAATGGAGTCACGGTCGGATCGTGTCTCGCATCAAGATCTGTATGAGGCCTCTATATACAAATGTCTTTCAGAGCACTGTTGGTAGATATCTAAGAGAGTAACAAAACAGAGGTCTCCAGTAGACATCTTTAGTCCAGTGGGAGTGGCCTTATTCTCATGAGCACAAAGCTTCAGAAAATTAAAATTAATTTCACAGATTTCCACAGCCTCCATTACACTCTTCTTCAAACTCTCATAATCTTCTTCTGCAACCAGGCTTTATTGGTAAAGAGAAATATAGTTTTGACCTTTTTCTGCTTTACTGAAATAAAGAACCCAGCATTGCTTCCCCGCTAAATAATGTGTTGCTGCTGAATTTAAATTTGGCGACAAAATTAATTGCTACCCTAAATTGTCTCAGGATCAATCACTTAGTTTTGGATGAGCGTTGTTGACAACAGGATATGATTAAATTATCCCATTTATCCACTCGTACTGAAATTCAGCTGTCACAGTTAATTCCGTTGAAGTGCTCCGTTCAGCGCGCTGAATATCATCCAAACAAATCATACTCTCACTGGTTTCAGCAAGAGAGCGTGGAAAGGTGCTACCTGCCAGTCAATGTCCAATCCTGCTAGCGTGTAGCGAGTATCAGTCTTTTCCATCCAATAAAGAGCTTTCTTTTAATTTACTACATTTAAAAACATTTAGTAGGTCATGGTACTGCCTGCAAAAAGGGTGAGAGTTCAAAACAAGTAAAGGAATATAATATGAGTTTACTGAAAGGCAGAAAAATCCAGTTGCCAAAAAAAAATTAAAAAGTAAATTATATCCAGCTTTGCTGACAGTTAAACAAAAAGGTTATTTTTTGAAGCAATTAAAAAGAAAACAAGTGTTCAGTCAACAGCCACTAAAATTATAAAGGCTGTGCAAATGCTGTCCTTTGACTATTCCTAGTAAACATATCTGACTTGAAAGTCTTTTATGATTTACATACGTTGGAGCTGAGAAATGAGGGCAGAAGTGGAGTGATTGGCTGTGAGAATAAGAACAATCATGGAGTTACTAAGCATCTGTATTCTTAGAACATAAAAGGCCACTTTGTTGTGGGTACCAAGGAAGCTGCTGCAGGAGCCAATCATTTCATGTTCCCTGAAAGATGATCTTCATGACTGTCTGATTGCAACAAGTTGTTTGACACAATCTGAAGGACACCCTCTGACTCTAGGCGAAGGATCTGGGATCTAATTACCATACAACCGCATTCATTTCAGTCCCATGTGACAGGAAGAAATACTTGTCTTAAATCCCTCCAGCAATCAGATCTGTCCTCGTGCTGCCATGCATTAAGCCCGCAGAAGACATGAAAGGAATCCATCATTCGAATCGGCATGGTTCAAGGTCCAACAACTGATTAATTACACTTTGACAATTCAGCGCGTTTCCTGAAACTGAGCGGTCTTAACTGCTGAGCATAATTTCATTAAACTTCCATTTTTAATTCAACATGAAACCCCTTGAGCTGATTTGCATCAGATCTGCTAATTTTCAAAGACCGGCGCATGGGAATTAACAGCTAATCTGCAAAGCTAACAATCTGAATTTTCCTTGCAAACAATTCAGCTCTGACTTGCTCAAGATCTAACTTCATGTTATTTTTCACTTTTTAAATCTCTGAACTTTTGACACAGGAATGACCAGGGTTTGCAAGAAAATAGAAAATACATATACCAGGGAGTCAGAAAGGAACTGGAGAAAGCTTGGAAGGTAAAGGTGACAGTGATGCTCGTGGTAATTGGAGTACTTTGGGCAGTAACCCCCAGACCGGAGGAGAGGCTTCAGCAGATCCCTGGATTCCTGGACTGACCAGGACTCTCAAGCTCCCAGGCCTCTGGTAGAGGACCTGTGCTTGGAGGAGAAACCACCCATGGAGGTGAGAGGGGCGTTTTTTGTCCACTTAAGAAAATGTCAGTCTGTCATAATTGTTTAAAGATGAATAGTTTCTTTGATCCCCATGTAACCCTTTTGAATCAACCACCTGTAGAAAAGCCATCTGTCCACAGAATCAGTTCATCAGTTAGACTCCAAACTCTCCAACATGGAAAGACAGTGGATCTCAGGGAGAAGATTGCGGGCCTGCACAAGACTGGAACGGATCATAAAACCATCGGCAAGAAGCTGAAGGTTAAGGGGACAACTGTTGGTGGGATTGGGAGAAAATACAAGAACATGAGCATCAATCCACCTACAAGTCTGGGACTCCAAACCAGATCTGATCAGCTGGGGTTTCTTTGATCATGAGAACAATGAAAAATAAAAACACAGCAGGAGTTAATTGATGACCTCAAAGCAGCTGGAACCATGGTCACTAAGAAGACCACTGGGAATACTTGGCACTCGGCACAATGGTTTAACATCTTGTAGTGCTCACAATGCACATGTACAGACCTGCCTGAAGATTGCCAATGATGGTTTAGAGCAGGGGTATTCAAATCCAGGCCTCGAGGGCCGGTGTCCTACATGTTTTCCAACCAACCTTCCATTGAAGCTCCTTATTGGCTGCTAATTTCCAGGATCAGGTATGTTTAGCCAATAAGGAGCTTCAATGGAAGGTTGGTTGGAAAACATGTAGTACACCGGCCCTCGAGGCCTGGATTTGAATACCCCTGGTTTAGAGAGTGATTGAGAGAAGTAGCTGTGGTCGTATCAGACCAAAGTTAAAATCTTTGGCATCAACTCAATCCGTTGTGTTTGGAAGAAGACCCCAAGAACACCATCCCCACTTTGGAGCATGGAGGTGAAAGCATTATGCTTTGGGGTGTTTTTTCACAGGATCACTTCACTGTGTGGATGGGTGGAGTTATGTACCATGAAATCCTGAGAGAACCTCCTTCCCACTACCAGGATGATTAAAATGGGTCATAGATGGGTTTTCTAATAGGATCATGACCCAAAACACACAAACAAGGCAACCAATGACTGAAGAATAAAGATATCAAGGTCATGGTGTGGTCCACCCAGTCGTTTGAACTCAATCCTATTGAAAACCCATAGAGAGGTGAAACTACCACATTTAAATTATTTAGAAGTAATTTGTAAAAAAGAGTTGACCACAATTCCTCCTGATATGTGCAGAAACCTGATAATTTACAACAAGAAACCTCTGATCTATGTGCTTCTTATTAAGGGTTTTGCCACAAAGTCTTTCCAGCAATTTAGTTTTAGCACTTGTTTCCCTCAAGGAAATGCAAATACATTTCTCTAAATTCAACCCAATCGGTCATCCATTATAATGACAAACTATCAATTCCTTTTTCTTCAGTGGGCAAACCTACAAAATGAAAAACGTATTTCCTCCACTGTATGATGTCCAATTCTCACTCATTACCTGCTTACGTTTACTGTTTAATATAATGTAGAAAAAAAAAATCATGCTATGGCTTTAATAGGAAGACATGAAACAACAAATAAACAGGATAGATTTTTTTGATGAAATTCAGTTCTTGGAAAGTCTTACATCCCATCTCCACAGTGTGACAAGTATTCATCCATCCTACCCATTGCTTGATTGTTTGGTCTGTATGCAGTAAACATATTTATCCTTGCTTGTTGTATTTCTAAGAATAACTGCAGGCTTTTAAAAGCACTAACAGCACTGGGCTTTTTTAAATACAAGGTTTCTCCTAATGTTTGATGATAATACAGCATTAGAATTTCTGTCAGGTGCTGGTATTTTAGCTTGGCCTGGGGCAAGACTGCACGAAGAGCAACAGTTAAGAGCACTGAGAGAATGTTAACAGTCTTAAACAACTGAATCGTCCCTCTGGTCTTGTTGGAATTAAGTTGCAGTTTCAGCAGGTGCAAAACTCACTCAATTCCTCACGTCTCCTCTGCAATATCCTGCAGGAATCTGTCATTTTTTTATGTGACATTTGTTTACCGCCTCTGCTATGAAACACCTTCATCCATAATTGCATATCAGACAGTGTGGTTGTGGGTAAGTATGTTGCTCCTGTGGCATTTCTGTGCCAAGAGCCATCTGCTGTGCTGGGTGAGCAGGCTGATCCCTCATTATGTCTGTGACACCTGTGAATCAAAGGCACTGCTGTCTCTGACTCAACCTGGATCTTAGCTTTGATGGGTGGGAATTTTGCCCTACACTTTGAAGTGGTTTCTTTTTTTCTCCAATGGCAGCCTTTTACATTGACTCTTTATCAGTGATTTGATATCATAATCCCTTTCACTTGTGGAAAATTGATGCCAACCCTAGCTCCGAGCCATGATTCCCAAAGCCCTCTGTCAAAAGTTTAGCGCTAAATCACAGAGGAAAAAATGATCAAAGGTGTGTTTTATTGTTGGTGAAAGGCTGTAATAACCATTTAGGCAACAGACCAGTTGCCCCGAGGAATGAGGGCACAGCACACCACTCGCTCCAGGTCAGAGTCCAGGTATGGATCACGTGATTGATGTGATATTGTGTTTTAATAGGGTCACAGAAATAGACTTTCTTGTGGCAAATTTATTGTGGTTTTATTTAAGACAAAAAAAAAGAAAGGCCAATCACTGTAGCTGACGTATGGAAAGTGTAACTTTAGGAATATACCGTCATGTGAATAAATTAGGACACCCTCATTAAATAAACTGCTCTGTCTTAAAAAATGCTATTTATGAATGTCTGATCTTATTTAGAAAAAATCTAAAATAGAAAGTGATTTAATACAAATCGAACAAAAGCATCATTATTATTCTACTGAAAAAAGATCTGAACAAAAATTCACATTTTAATGGAGGTCAAAGTTTAGACTTCCTGCTGCCTAGTTACTATTTCTGTTCCTTTGGCTAAAATTGCATCACTGAGACACTTTTTTGTGGCGTCTACCAGTCTCTTAAACGAAGTGTTAAACTTAAACATAAGTAGAAATTACATTTCATAGAAAGTGTTAAATAGGCAAAAAAAATATTTTTAACCCTTTCATTGTTGAAGGGGTGACAAACATACGGCCTCCAGGCCTTCTCACTTACAAAGAGCAATAAGACAAATTTAAAAGAAATGTAGTTGGAAATAAATGTAAAGATGTATGTTGGCTTTTCCAGATAAAATAGAAAATGCGACTTGTCATGTGTTTGTTCTATTCTTAAAGCCTTTAGATAGTCTTTTGTTTTATTCTTCTCCCTCTAATATTTTTCTCTGTAAGATTTTGTAAATATGCTTTAAATTTACTTCTTTTCTGAACTGCTCTATTATTTATATCTGTAATGCCACAACATGGAAATTTCCCCCGTTCAGGAGAAATAAAGGGTATTTTATCTTTATCAGAGTTCTTAGTTTTACTTTAGCTTAACTTAATTTATCTTAACCAACTCAGCTCAATTTAACTTAACTTAGATTATTTGATCTAAATTTAGTTTAATTTTGATTATTTTATCTTAATTTCGTTAATTTTTATTTATCTTAACTTATCCTAACTTAACTTAGATTTGCTTGACTTAGCTTATCTTAACTTAATTATTTAACTTAGATTAATTTAACTTAACTTAGCTTATCTTACCTTAACTTTACTTAACTTATCTTAACTTCGATTGTAATATCTTAATTTATCTTAACTTATCTTAACTTAACTTAGCTAAACTTAATCTAGTTTAGCTTATTTTATCTTAGCTTAGCTTAGTTTAACCTAGCTTAATTTAGCTTAGCTCTGTAGTTTATGCCAAAGTTACCACTTTTTGTTTTTTCCCTACAAACTATACTGTGATGTTTTACAATATTTCTTGCTAACATTACTAAAAAAAATCAGGTTACATTGAGCCTTAACGTGTTGTAATTTTGGGCCAAAGAACCCCCTTGTAACTCAAAAAGATGAGAATTATGTTGGAGATTTTTAGTATTCTCTAAATAGCTAGTTAAAAAAAATCTCCATTCTTTCAGAAAAAAATGAAACAGGAAGCATCTAAAACCTTGCAATTGCAAACCCTAATACACAAAATACAATATGTAGAGACATTTATTTCAGCTAAAAGACACAACAGGAATTTTTTAAGCTATTGCAAAAGTTTGTTGCTGTGCTTGACCCTATGAAATGGTGCTGCACAAAGCACTTGATTACTGAGATACCTGGCTTGGTGGCCTTCTTCTTGCCTTTTCAGGAGCGACTGTTGCCTCTAGCTCGTCTGTTGCTCTCCCGTTTAGCAACAGGAAGTGTAAGCAGGTCAGTTTTTTAATGGGATTTACATGCGTCACCAAAAGATAAGCCATTGCACATGTCGGAAAGTTGAAAGCGGTTTGATAAGTTTCCGTATAATTTTTTCTTAGCTGCAACATTTGCATTTTGAAAAAAAAAAAAGTGATCTACAGCAACTCGTGTGGCTGTAGCACATCTACAACATAAATAGTGCTGACTTCCGTTTGCCAGGCATGATCAGCCGTTTAATTTGCCAGAAGGGCTTGTTGGACGGAATACATTAAGTCTTAAGCAGGAGTTTGGCCCTCATGCTTAAGAGGTCGCATCACAATGATTCTTGTTACTTCCCACACCTGCCATTCACACCCACCCTCACACCCTGACTCATCACATTATTGGAAAGAATGGAGCTACATATTCTACTTCCCTTTATAGCTCTCTTTAGTCATTCTTGACACAAATGTATTTTAAGCTTTTGATCATTTGAGTGCATCAGTATGAATGTCTTCCCGAGGAATCTGAGAAGGTGCTCTACCATTCCTACATTATTAAAATACGCTCCTTTTCCCATCTCATCAGAGTCTTTTCATTGTCTTTTAATGCAGTTGTTAGAAAGTTTTATCATTTTTTTTCCTTCTATTGGACTGCTTCCTCCTTATACAAAACTTTTCTACACCCATTTTTTATAACGTTTTAGCCTGTGCTTGCTGTGTTGCCAAACAGAAATCCGGCATTATTTTTTCTTGATTCCGTTCTGTAAATAAATGCTTGAGTTGATGCTGACAGCTTGAATGTTATCTATTTTCTTGGTATCTCTAACAGTTAGGTAAGACAAGGAGACGGAGTGAGGAGGCCAGGAAATAAAAGGGAAAAGAACTCATTTCCGTATTTTGGGTTTGCTCACATGCTTTTCCTTTGAGACTGTCACTGGAGTCGCAGTGTTAGTCTCGCCTGAAGATTATAAGCTGATAAAGAAAATATAACATAGCTCACTATCATTTTAACAACACAGTGGCGATAAAGCTGGTATGGACAGATTTACTTAGAGAAAAAATAGATTTTTTAAATTTTTGTTTAGAATTTTTGCAAATATCCCCTGCATTTGATTCTCAACTATATCAAGATTTTGCCCATTAACTTTGAAAAACTCTCCAAAGTCTAGTGTGTAATAAAGGAATTTGTCATTATGAAAAGCGCAGTGGGTCGAGCATCTGCTCTGAGAACAGGGGGGCTCAAGTTTGTTTCCACTTTTGGGTCATACCAATGACTTTCAAAGGGGGGGTGCCCACATTGTCCCTGCTCCTGAGCCATCAGTTCTTTGGCAACCACACCCACCAATCAGGAGTGAGCTTGTTTAAAGTCCACATCCTTCAGTCAAACGTCTTAAACGTTTGATGCGAAACCACATACTTGTATTGAATAACCTGATTGGTCAGTTCATAACTTGAAATACAGAAAAATTATAATTAAATGATTATCAAGAACCTGTTAAAAATAAGGTATCTGAGCATGAATGGTTATTCTGACAAATAGAATGACAGAGTAACATCTGATTATTTCTCTATAGAGGTCTATGGGATTTTTTTCTCTTCTTAGAGTCAGCATACTTCCTGTTTGGAACACTAGGGGGGGTTCTTCCTCCAGTTCTCACACCAACTACGACTTGCATGTCAAAGGCAACCAATTTCAATGTTTTATCAATGTACAGAGGTCCTGTTGTGCGATTCAGTACAGGTCGATCTGGCAGCACTACGTTTGAGGGTGGTGCAATGCATTGTGGGCATCAAGTCCAGAGATCAAATATCTGAACTTTGCCAAAGAAGGCGCATGTTGTCGATCAATCAGGGACCAGCTTTTGCCCATGGTGTGATGATAATGGAGGTATGGAGGCAATAATAAAAAGTTCCTCTAGAGAGACGGAAGTACCGCTGAAAGCGTCCATCATTTAGACGCAGCTCCTGCAGTAGATGGTGAAGCTCACCTTACTGGGAGAGTCTCTGAATAATCTCATGAACCCAGACATGGAGACATAATTACTGATGGTTTTGTAGAGCTCCTTAAAATAAATAAACCTGATCTCTTAACATTATACGTGTCCTCTATGCATTGCAAATGAGATATACAGTCAATGGTGATGAAGATAAAAACTTTTTGACAGCCCACACGAGTCTGGAGCATCAAGTTTATGAACACATTCTAACAAGCATCCAACAGTAAATTTGATATGCTTTAAAAGAGAAGTGAAGGACGCAAATTTGACGCAGCAATCTCATTGGGTATGAATGTAAAATTACAGTTAATGGTCTAATGCTGACCACACAAACTAAGTGAGTGAAAACAATACTTATGAAAGGTCAGAAGGGCATCTTATTGAGTTGTGTTTCACTCACAGTTGATGTTTTTCTGGGAAAAAAAACACTCGTCTATTAAAGTTTTTCAAATCCTTCAATTAAAGTTGTGTTCTGGTTGTTGAGAGAGATTTGTTCCTTACGTTTTCCAGATGACCCCGACCAAAGAGCTTCTTCACCGGATGAGAGGTGTGCTGGGTTCTGACGGTGGGATTTCATGCCCCAGTGGAAATAGTTGCTTAAGCTTCCAGCATTGCATATAGAAGGAGCACAGCATGATTGCTTGGCGCTCCCCGGTGACTCAGCACAGAAATGCTGATAAACACAAGGGTTCACTTGGAGGAGTTTGAGGAGAGGAGTGCATGAGGAGGTCGGCAAAGCAAAGAAAAGCGTGGAGTGTTTTTGAAGCAACCTGCCACGTAAACACGCCATTATACAAAAAGAAGCATACAATCCAATATAAACCTGTTTCTAGACAGAGAAGTCCTACTTTTAATGGATTTCTTTAACATTAATCAATAAAAAAAGGGATAAATCCATTTTGTTTGGAAACCTGATTTCTCGCATTACGATGCCATAAAATAGACAACAAATCCTAGAAAGCTTACCCCATTAACCATGAGTAATGATGCTCCTGCACCCAAAAACTGCTGGCCCTTTTTTCCGCTTTCTCAATTTCTCAACAGTTCCCACATTGAAGTGTCACCACAGCATCTGATTCAGGCCAGGAAGGAGTTTATTGATAAGTACACTCTTCGCCATTCCCACAGCACAAACAAAAAAATAGACTGAACCGTGCCCGGCGGAAAATACGGGATTCATTTGCTCTTCTAATTGGGAAAGAGATAAGTAAGCACCTGCAGATGAGCGGGATATTTGGAGAGCACCTGTCTATCTGAGAATCTACAGCCGCTACAATGGCTTGTTTAACAGCCGTTTAGTGACACAATCAGCGCACACGCCAAACACCAATAAAGAAGCAGTGTGCATACACAGAAATCACCCTCCTTTGGAAAATAATAACACAGGGATAAGAGGACCAAAGGACATAACAGTAAAGGTAATTGACACTTAACTTGACTCCTTTGTCAGTTTGGAGCATTTGAGGAGAGCTATGCCAAAGACAAAGACCGGGAGAGCAAAGTATGTGGTTGAGATCTCAGTAAAGCTTTATTTTGAAAATATTTTTTAACTGTTCATGTGTAAAAGTATTTTGGCTAAACATCTATGACTGGATTCATAAAAAAGTGGACGTTTGTTTTAACCTACTTTGGAAAGATGTACTATCTGGTTTTTCAACAGATCAGGTGAAGAAAGCTGATAATGTCCTTATAATAAATCTGATTCTTATTTTGGCAAAGTTCCATGTCAACAAAAATACTGAGGTAGAAAACCATGTTTTGTTGCTTTCCTTTGTGAATTCAGGGTCTAAATCACATGTATTAAAGTCAAGGCCCGGGGGCCAGACACGGCCCCTAGGTGATTACATCCGGCCCACCACATCATTTTAAATTTTTGTTCTTGACAGCCCGATGTTATCTTGCGCTGGTAACATGTTGCAACACATTCTCATTCTCAAGTCGTCACATATTGATGTTTGGTTAGGGACGCCCTCCAGGTCAAAAATTTGCGTTTTGGTGTCCCCAACTTATTGTTTTTTGACATGCTGGATGTTCCAATTAAATTCAGGAGTCCCCCGCCTCTGGGCCGCAAATCGGTACCGGTCTGGACGCAGATCAGTACTGGTTCCAGAGGCAGTAACGGTTCGAGACGTGGTACCAGACCAGGTTAGGTCTGGTACCTTTTTTTTTTTAAATTCTTTTGTCTTTTTTCCCTTCTTTCAGAATGTTCAATAAAGCTTGAAAATCTTGACTTTTTCTTGGTAAAATATTTACATTTCAGATTTTTTCCCCTTTTTTATGTAATCACCAATTAGAAATGTAGTTTAATATATTAAACCCATAACTAAAGCTGATATTTCAAGAACCAGGCAGAGTAAGTTGGATATATCATGGCCGGGGCGCCACGTTGACTATTAGCTTAAAAGCAGGTGGTTTAACGTCTCAGAGATCTCACATTCAAAGGGCTCATTTTAGGCTGAGGAATAAAATGTTTGAGAATTGTTTAATTTAAAACTTAGTTTCAAAGGTTACAATTTTCAGCAAATGTTAAATTACACTTTTGGTATGAACTATGCTAACGGTACATTGGCTTCTTCTGAAGATTTTAGTTCATCAAATAACTTCAATAAGAAGACAAAAAAAGTGTTTTGAGGTTAAAGAACCTTTTTTGGGGGGTAATCATTAAGTAACGGCATCTACAAATGTTTTAAGCAACCAATTTATTTGGCTTTTAGCAACAAAAATCCATCTCTTAAAAATAAACAAATAAAACTTTATGTTTTCTATATTCATCTGTCTTTTTTTTTTTTTTTTTTTTTTTT
>NC_050533.1:21079702-21131501 GCF_002922805.2 Oryzias melastigma
ATTTTAATGAGATCAGAAAAAAAGTACATCATAACAGGCCAATCAGAGACAGAGGTGGACAGATATTCATTCACATATCAACCAACACACAAGCACAACTCCACAGAACACTGATCTGATGCTAGATTGAGGACTTTTTTTTGTGAAACTGTAGGCTTTTTCTTTAAAGGGATACAGCAAAATGCAATAATAGGACATTGAAATGTACATCTTTCTGAATATCCATGTCCTTTGTGGGAACTTTTAATCATGACACCTTTTTACTCAGCAAGTCTTAACTCAGGTGCAGCAAAGCGCGAACTCTGCTAACAAAAGAGCTAAAGCCACAACATGCAAGTGCTTCATTTTTCTGCCCAATATAAAACCACGACAATGACTGAATTTAATGGAGTGAGGGGCGATAAGATGGTAAGATGCTCAATAAGAATCTCTTTCCAGTTTTATATACAACAGATGGACATGTTGGTCAAATTAAATTCCTATTACTGTCATCTTGCATTTCCAGTAGTCTTTTATTTATCATTAGGACATTTTTATCCATCCATCCATCTTCTTGACCGCTTCTTCCCTTTCGGGGTCGCGGGGGTGAGGACATTTTTATCCCAAATTAAAAAAAAAAAAAGTGTTGTTTTCTAGAACATAGCTTCTGCAGAGTTGTGGGTGGGACTGTTGGGATGAAGTAAGCTCGCCCCCACATCCCATCATTTGTTTATATACTCTCCCGCTAGCTTACAGACACTCCAAACACAGCGGTGCAGCAAAAATGCAGAGCAATAATCTTAGTTATCCAGCCGTACACATTTCTTCCGGCGTCCTTTGTGTGCATGTCTGAACAGCTCCTCTTGAACTTGCTGTTTGTTAATCAAAACAGACTTTTTGCTGGCTAAAGAAATTTTTTGAAGCAAAAAGCAAGATCTCTGGACCAAAAAGAAGGAAAAGGACTTGATGTTTTATGCACCTCCAAACGTATTTCCAGCTTTCTGAGGAGAGGCTGAAAGCTAAGCTAAGGTAAGTAGCTAAAGCTAACATCTGTACATTTTTCTTGCGTTACAGACCTGAAATTCACCTATAAATAAAGTGTCTGTTTGGGATTTGGAGCTACTTCTTGCTAATAATGTGTTCAGGGACCCTGAAAAGTCCAGCAACATTGTCCCAACAAGAGGAGACACCAATCAGGAGCTCCTTCAGACAGTGGAAGCTTCCAGCCCATGTGGTATCCTGCATTTTTCTGGATTTTTCAAAAACTTCTTCCATTTCTATATTGCTGCTACATTCACAGGGGTATTTACAGCAATAATATAAACATCATGCATCAAATAGTCAATAGAATAAAGCTCCTGGTGCAGTAGTTGATCCAGCAGTTAACTAGTTGGCTAGTGATCTGCTTTGGTCCATTAGATAAGTGAGAGGGATAGATCCCTGCAGTGTAAAATAGTAGGCATTAATAAGGTGAACTTGACATTTTGGTGCAGGAAAAAAACACTTGATTTGTGAGCTCCGGTTAAAGCTTTTGGCTGTAAAATTTGGGATCAAATCTGGGAGGGGGAGTGAAGGATAAATGTCGCATGGGGCGTTCATTTATTGGAGCCATTTGTCTGCGGAACAGGAGAAAACTGCGATTTTCTGGCAGAGCAAGACTATTTACAGCTATTGGCAGGCCGATGCAAACGCTGTATCTCTTCCCCCCGGGGTGAGAGCCTGATAATCCTTCCAGCGCACCTCCTTACCTGTGACATGTGGAGACTGACTGTTCCAAGCTGCGGAGCGCCGCGTCCCAGCCAAAATCCAATTTACATACATTTCTTCATTAACCGAATGCATGAATTTGAGGACGATGCATGACACTTAAATACTAATTTCAAACGCGATGGACGCCCACTCTCTTTTAGACATTAGGCCCCTAATAGAACTGTATTTGCTTTGTGATGCTGAGGTATTCTCGTTTCCTGAAAAAAAAAATCCTTATGTTAAGAGAAAAACCTGCTTAAAATACAGTACAAAGGTCATCAAGATATTTTAACTCTTTACATATATGAATATGAATCAAGCAGAGGTCACTAAATGAATAGTATGGCAATCTGTTCTTCCAGCAGCTGCTCTCAAAGAAAATAATGTAGATCATTTTGCAAATGAACAGGATCAAAATCCTGTTAATTTGTATAAAAAGGATCACAGCTCTACGTTTTGTTTGATCTTTTAGGTTGAGCATTGGTTGAAATGAAAAGCATTAAGAGTAGAAGTACGTTAAAATCTCCCGCTGTTTTCTGGAGCCAAGGTAATTCAAGGTTGCCTGAGGTGGTGTGGAGAACCTGAGCACTGGTTTGAAAGAATGGAAAGTTAAATTTCGATTTGAAACTCAGGAACAATGTGTCCCCCAGGCTGAGGAAAAGAGGAGCCATCAAGGTTTTATTGGCCCTCAGTTGGAAAACCAGCACCATTGACAACATGGGCTTTCATTGATGCTCGTAGATGAATTACAAACACCTGTGAAGAAAAGTCCAGACCGAGTCTGCTTAAAATGATCAGAATCGAGTCCTGAACCTTGTGTTTGGTCTGTATTTAGACTGCCATCAACTGGAAATTTCTGTTTCAAACCAAAGCTCATAAACTAATCCATGAGACTAAAGATGTCTTGAGTCATTGGCCAGAAATTATGAGGGTGGGACAAAGGAAAGGATAATGGAAGTCCTTAGCTTTGCTATCCTAGTCGGGATAGTCGATGTGTTTATGGAGATTGTTGGGAAAACAGTTTGAGAAGCAATGTGTTTCATATTAAAAGATTCATCCGACCACATTACAAAAAGTTGCTGTGTCATTGTTGCTCCTCTACTATGTTTACATCATGAAATACTAGAGCTACGGTGGCCGTTTTGGCCCAGTTGTCCCGCTCCAACCACAGACCATATTGATACCGGATTGAATTGAATTGAATTGAATTGAATGCCTTTATTGTCATTGTAACTGTTACAACGAAATTTAGGTACAACTCACTTTCAATGTGGACATATTTATACAACACACAGGAATAAGCATAGTTGATTTGAAACGAAGTGACACCACCTCTAAAGATGGGTCAGAGAGCGGATCCAGGTCCAGGACCAGGGTCATCTTGGGTGTATTCGGACCGAAAATGTGTGCTAAATTATCAGGGAAATGAAATCTGGCTCAATTGAAGCAAACCCGTATAACCATGAGAATACACCATATAACACGTAGGCTTATACAGAACCAGAAATCATGCAAAATCCCATAAGTCAAAATCTGTTTTATGTTTAAATAGATAAACAAAATAATAATAATAATTCCTCTAAGACTGCATTACATTCAGCCAGTATTGCTTGGCTGCTTTTGCTTAAACTCAAATGGTTTAACTCTGCTTGTCAATTTCATCAAGTCTCACATGGCTTCCCACAGTGACAGTCCTTTTTTTTTTTCTTTTCTTTGACGCTTCATTTGACTTTGTACAGCATTCCCCCTTTTTTGGGAGCACAGAGTTGCTTGAAATCATTACAAAGATGTAAAAAACCTTTAAAGACTTGATAATCACCGTAAAGAGCAGCAGCATCCTCAAACTTCCAGTGAAAGAAAGTGCGCTAAAAACAGAGATTTTGGCTGCAGCTATTGAGTGGACTTTAAATGCTGCACTTTGTGCTCAACCAGTTTTTGCTGAGTTGCAGAACTGTCTCTGGCAGCATACACTGTTACTGTCAGTCTATCAGTTCTGCCATTCTCCCCCACAGCTATTGCAGTATTTCATAGCAGTTTTCATTGCACGAATCAGAGTTTCCAGAAATATATTTTGTATATTTATGTCTTTCTTTTATTGTGACAATTTCTGTACTTTTTTGGGGGAAAATAGTTTTAGGTCTATTGTCTAGTAAATTAACTAAACTGCAAAAACTTCACACCCAGTGCGATGCGGAACACCCTCCCAGTGGAGGGATACATGGCTAAGTCCCTATGCCGTCACCCTAAAAAAAACTAAAGTTTCAAATGACTGGAGGGGAACATTTCAAATTTTGCCTAAAAACCTCCCTTAGAAGCTTCATATAATCACCTTTTTTGTGCACACAGCTCTACTTTTCTCTGACATGGACACCACTGAGATTATCCTCCAACGTAAATTATCTTTGATGAGGAAATGTAGGCTCTCCATTGATTGAAGAAATCGAGAGATTCATCAGTTTTACTAATTAAGTTGCCAATTCTTCATCTAAAAATTGAAACCTCACGTTTCCTCTTTGGTTATCAGATCTAAGAGTATTGGAAAATCCTAGACTAAATGGCATTGCATTGCTAGGTAGCTTTAAATGTGAATTGAAAGCTTTCTTATGTTTACCAAAAACCAAACAGTCTATAGAAATGTTTGCATGTATTGTAAAGTTTTGGATGTTTTCCATGTATTTTTTTCATTTGAAACAGTCCTATGTTTAGCCTTTTTAAATAGGCATTGCAGCACCACTGTTGCTCGATTGCTGTGACACAAAAAGTCATAATCCGTGTTCAAACAAGGAATTCCTATCAGTTTAGCAACCCCCTGTCTCGCAACCTCCATTTAGCAACCCCCTGAGGATTCTCAGGAGGTAGCTTTTCTTTTTTTTCTTTTTTTCTCACTGTATTTATTTTAGCAAAAATACAGTCTTGCATTTGGTTGCTATCCACACTAATCTGCACTGTATGTTGGTCAGTTTCCTTATACTTGACTTTTTTTAAAAGACAGTAACTGTTTTCCTTTTGGATGCAGAGACAAAGCGATGGATGTTTTTATAAAGCGGATCGATTTGCCGTTTCTTTGGAATATTGTGGGGATTGATATTCCAAAGCAGCATGGTTGCTTCTCCCGAGTTTGTGTTCCCTTGGATTATCGTTATCAAATGAACACAGATGGGGAAGCATACGGGGCAAACATGCATACGCAGTCGGTTTTGCACAGCGAGGTGACGGGTGCACAAACCGAGCCTGAACAGTAACCCGCTGAGATCCCCCAGCTTACGGAGCCCCCCTCCCCCACCTCCACGCAATCCAACCTCAGCCGACATCAAAGCTGTTACAGTTTAGCACCAGTCATGAGCTTATCTTATCGACTTCCGTGTTGACCCTGCATCATGAAGAATGGTAGGAAGTAAACCAGACGATGCATTGGCAGGATTAGCGTGTCTCTGGATAACTGTTGAAGATCAAGTGATGAAACCTGTCAGGGAAGTCCTGAGCTTACAGCAGTAACATCATGGCTTCATCCCAGTCACCAGCACTGGTTTACCTTTCATGTTTTATGTCTGAAACACAGTTCATTTTCTACCAATCTTAAATGAGCCCGGCCACTATTAGAGACCGGAGTCTAACAACCCAGCATCAATGTAGAGACCGGCACTACTGTAAGATATACAATAGTTATTTTCAGAAAACAACACCCTATAGCTGTACATTAATCAATTCTGGTTGTGTTCATTGAAGTTGAAGGAATTTTGTCACTCTGTCAAAATGTTAGTCTGTTTTTTTTTTCCCTTTTTTGAGTTGTAAACAACATCGAGCGTTCTTGTAAATATGCTAATGCAGCTAACATGTAGCAGTGTCAGAATTTTTTTTTTTTTGGAGTTACTAACAAGGTAGTCAGTTATCAAAGTCACGGTTATGTTTGCTTTAGCTGTATCAGTCTGTTTTATCACGTGTTGCAAACAAGGTTGGGAGTTACCGGTATTGTAAATATGCTAACGCTTCGAACCACGCTAACATGTAGCGTGTCATAAACAGATGACATGCCTGGTGTGAACCACACCGTAGGTTAACAATGGTGGAAGCAGCCTAAGTTCCGCGGTGCTTCTGTGTCCAGTGTGGACCAGGAGTTATGATATAATTTTGAAAATATATAATTCATGGAACGTGCACCTTATAATCCAATCAGCCTCATAGTGCATAAAGCGGTAGATTTGTCTTTGAAGGACAAAGGATGAAAAATTACAACAAAAATATTTACAGTACTTACTTTTTTCTTTATTCATGTTTCTAAGGTTTAAAACAGAATTAAAAATGTTCATAATTGCTTTTATGACTTGTGACCTCCATTTATTTAAGACATCCTTACTTTAGCTCTAAATATGTAGACTAGACTGTAAACAACAAATACATTTATTTTCGTTATTTTAAGCTAATCTGATTCAAAACAATTTAACTTGAATTTTAACAAAAGTTAGATTCATGTTTTCTTTCCTTTTGAGTTCAGGCAGCCTCTGTTTAGTATGTTTTCAGAGCGTTAAATCTGTAGGAGAGCAAAAACGAATTTAGCTTTTAATTTAGAGTAGTGAGCATTATTGACTCATTACAGTGGATATGATTTAATTAACTTTACATAATATGATGAAGCATCAGTGAAAAAAAAGGTGCATTCATCTGGATCAAGAGCAGCAAACAAAGGTCAAATGGGTTAGTGTCGCAATCCTCCACCATTAAACTTCACTTTATCTTTGAAATTAGAAGGAAATGTATTTTCTATTTTTAATCTCCCTTGACATATATTCATTAAAAATGTGTTTTTCCTTCAGCAAACGACAGATCTTTCACCTCTGGTTGTTTTCCTTGGTAGCTTTTGAAAGCCTCCTCCCATTCATGAAACACCTGTTGTGCACATTCTACTCTAAAATGCTAGAATCAGGGTTCTGTTTCCTAACATGTTAATTTGTGCAAATATTTTGTTTTGGAGACGTTTGTGTCTCTACATGATTTATCCATCACTTCTAGACTCTCTTGACATTATTGATGCAAGGACATGTCCTATTGTTGCAATATTCATGTGTCTGAAATTGTGTGGCCCGATGCTGATATACGGGCCGTTTGACTGTGTTTTGAACCCATTTCCCTCTAATGTCTTTCCCCTAATTAGATTGGGACGTCTGTCTATAGCTTTTCCCCACCTCCACACACAGAAAGGGACGCGCACACAACTCCTCTCGCTTTGGGTAAAATTGGTGTGGAGAAGAGATGAAGGCAACAGATCTAATTGCATTAACAAGCACTTACTCATGCGCAGAGGACAGCTGCGCAATTCTGTGGAGCAAAGCTCTGCTAACGGCTACAGAAAAAGGGGGACGCCTGTGCATGCGTTTGACAAATTGTAAGCAGGAAACCCAACGTTGCAAATGAATTTGAGCACATATTTAATTAAGTCATTTCCATCGTAACATACACTGCCATCAAAATCTACCTTTTAATTTCATCACCAAAAGAGCCTGTTGCTGTGATTTTTTTCCCCTCATCTGTCACCAGCTGCAGTCAGATTGATCTCTTTCACGTCTCTTTTATTTTCTGCGATGTTTTTGACAGTTCGTCCTCAAGCGAGGCTCAGAATCCCAGAGCCTGAACAGTGTGATGACTGGATGGTGTTCAGCCTGACATCATGACAGTGATTCACACGATCATCACTGTAATCGCACATGGCACAAAAAAAAAAAAAAAAAATAGAAACAATGTGATTTTGATTAAAAATGGTAAGCACCAAAGTTCAGCAAACCTAATGGTAATGAGAAAGTGTTAAAACCAGGCAAACAGATACACAGTAAAACAAAAACATTTAATACATTTAGTACGGTGCCCTGGACTTGACAATCACAAAAAAATGCTAAAATGTTCTCTCAAATAAAATATGACTACAAATTAGCATTTTATGGCCACACATAGTTTTTCTTGGCCACAATTTAGTATTTTTTTAAGCCTTTTGTGCATACAAATAAATATTTGTGTGCAAAATTAAGTCTTTTACAAACAAAAATTAGCATATTGGAAACAAGATTTGTAAACTTTTCACATTTTGTGTGCACAAACTAGTTATTTGTGGTCAGAAATTAGTTTTTCTTGACCACAAATAAGTGAATTATTAGTACTTTGTGTGCACTAGTTTGGACTTTGTGTGCACATATTAGCCTTTAGTGCATGCAAGTTAGCATTCTGTACGCACAAGTATTTTGTGAATACTAATTATATGCACATTCATGCATAAAAATGCTAATTTGTTCATGCAAAATGTTAATTTTTTGCACCAAATGCACATTTTTCTGCACAAAAGTCTAATTTTCTTGCACAAAATATGAAATCCTTTCATTTGTGAAAACTGTAAAATAAGGCTGAAATAAAAAGTAAATAAAAAAAAATAAAAATCAACAATGCTGTTCTGTACACAAAAAGCTAATTTTCTTGCACAAAAGTTTAAGTGCAATTTTTGAGTGAAATACTAATTTGTTTGCACAAAATGATCATTTTCTTGCACAGAATACTAATATGTCAATACAAAATGCTAGTTTTGTAAACCAATAGCTAATTTTTCTAAGTCAAATGCAAATATTTGCACACAAAAAAATAGTTTTTGGACACAAAATGCTAATTTGTGTGTGCAAGGAAAATGCTAATTATCTGCACAAAATGCTCGTTTGTTCACACAATCTTGACAATTTTTTTATTTTTGCCCAAAAGATGCTAATAAGCATTTTTTTGGTAAAATACTAAGTTGTTGCCATAAATTATTAATTTAAGGGAACATTTTTTTTTCCATATATTTAGTCATTTCACATCTTATAGAAATAAATAACTACAGATATTGCATTTGAAAAGAAAGTATTGACATCATCAGATTCAGTTTGCTGTTAGACTTCCTTCTGCACGAAAACATTTCCTTCAGTTGCATGTTTCTGTGAGTGCGCTTTGTGGATAGGATCAAAATGAAAGATTTTACATCTATTCATTCAACTGGCCCGGATATTTTTCTCAATGTGGCATCACACAAATAAGACATTTTGGATTTTGAAGGAATTGGATTATGACAAATTGGATTCAAATCCATTTCTTTGGAATCTAACTGGAATATTAGAGGTGAACTCGACTGAAATGTGTCAGCTCAGCTCAATGTTCACACATTATTTTTGCAATTTCAGTCTGATGTGAATGAGTGAAATGAAATAGAATTTATGAAAACTTCGATGGAATAAATAATTTTGTTATTTATATCTTTCTCAAATGGATGAATTGTTGCAGATCATAACTTTGACATAATATTCAAAGTGAACATGACCCCCTGACCCTGAAAAAGATCCAGCGGGTTAAGACGATGGATGGTGATTAACTTAAAGTTTCTAATGCTCCTTACCTTCTCAACAAAATAAAAAAGCACACAACATTTCTTTGATACACAACAAAAGTCTAAATGATTCACTTGTGCAATGAACTGTTTCATGTTCATTGGAAAACTTTTTCAAACCATCCACAGCCGGGTCTGTTTCTTTTTCTATGTGGGAGGCAGAAACCACAGGAAGTAAGGCCGGACTGAGTCACTGTCTTTTCTGGAACAGAAGATGTGCGAGAAACTCTGAAGTCATGCTTGATCGACAAATTACCTACAATTATTTCAGACAGAGCTCTAATTACAGCGGCTACAATTAAGGTTTTAGGTTTTGAATAAGATTTAAAAAAAAGAAATGTTTTTATGCTAATATTAATTGTAGAATTTGATTAGAAGAAGGAGTTGTAAAGAAAAAAAAATCGCACATTTTGCATATTTGCTATAATTTTGACACAAAAAGGGAATAATAGTCTACTTCTGTGCAAGTTAATCTCAATCATGTGTACATTTATATTCTCAATATTTTTTGCCTCTTGGCCCCTTTTCACCTTTCTAATGTCCAAGCCAGATCACACCTGATTGGTTATATGACAACTGTTAAGCCAAACTTTGCTGTTGTGAGTTTCTTTCTTTTTTTTACACACTCATGGATAGAACTGATCTGAGAATGAGCAGAGAGACTGGAGTAACGAGGTGTTCTGCTGTTGTAGGAGAAACATTTCAATTTCCTGAATGGCCTGTACTCTTACTAAACACTTCACTCATCCTGTTTGGAAAATACACAAATGCAACACACATACAGTATCATATCAGTATCATTCTTATTTATTATTATTATTTTTTAGCAGATTTATTGCCAAATTTCAGAAGCAGCTTTGTGGGTAAAACCAGACAATCATCCCAGCTTTCCCACAGCCTTCACACTCACTTCTGGTATCTGGGATGACTGAACGCTCCCTCAGAGACATAGAGGTATGATCTGGTGTAATATGTTGCTGTAGTGTTATATTTCTTCAATTAATTTTCATTTTTTTCTCTATATATGTATTTTTTAGATTACAATTACAAGTATGATTTTGGTTTATGAGTAATAAACTGCATCCACTGCAGTAAGGGGTACATTTTCTTTGTGATCTAAAAAAAAATCATATTTAGAGAAAAAAGGCAGATTAATTGTAAAAATAGAACATTACAGTAACATATATGACTTAGATTGCGAACAAGAAGGGAATGAACGGTTTGATCACTTTCTCTTAAAGCAAAGAATCATTTAATTGTTTTTTCTTCCCTGATATTTGACCTGTTGAATTTTCTTTCCTCTACTGTGGTACAAAAAAGGCAAGTGTTTCTAACTCCAAATCACACTTTAAAACAATAGCCCTCTAATCAATTACTTACACAAACTCAGAGACTGAAATGCTAACCTAAAGAAATTAAAAAGTTTACACTAAATGTGTTTGTGTCGAGAACTCGCATACATCCCCTCTGCCTCCCTGAATTTAACGTCACGCCTTTTCCCTTTCACTCCCTGCAGTCAGACAGAGCAGGAAATGAGGAAAATAAAGATAAATCCTATCAACAGTTATTATTACCCACCTCAGTGGATATGCTCATCCTGCGTGAGAACTGATAACACATTTAATAACCCTGCTTTGCTGCTAATCTGTGTTGAAATGGTGTTTCAATGTTTTGAAAGGTCAAATTGATCAAAATACCAAAAGTCATCTGGAGCTGTGGAGAAAGCTCAGCATAAGAAAAATGTCACTGAAGCAGGTATTGACGGAGGAGATTATGTTGTTTCATTTTACAGCTGTGGCTAAATGTAATTGGCTGTTTTGAATTTATTGCTCAACACCCAAAAGAAAATTCACGATTACCATTGTGTGCAGATTACACATTCTGCTGGATAAAAAGCAATATTAAACACCAACAATGAATGTCATTTTCCTCTTTAACATGCAATTTGTAAATAACTGTCATCAATATGCATCCCTGAAGTTACAGGTCTGCTGAGCGTTTCCTGAACTCACTGCTGCCCACACAGTCTTTGACTGTTGCACATGTGCTCCTTGATTTTCTGCACACACCGCTGAACATCTGTGCAACGCTAACGGAGTTATTGCCTTTCATTCGCACATTCATTTGCAGGGGAAGGAAGGAGATGTTTTTCGTCCTCTGAAATCAATGTAAAAACTGTGCAGCTGATATTACTGCGTCGCTGAGGGCTAATCAAATGTACAGCGACTGAATCTGCCCCAGAACGACGAGGAAGGGACTCTTATCACTCATCCCACAGTATTTTCACTTATATTTTTTTTTGAAGATTTAGGAAAATGTATTTGAACCACGAATGATAGAAAACAGTCCTTGCATTTACTGCATGTAAAGGTGTGGAAAAACATCCGAATGGACAGAATGCTGTTGTGTCCCCAAAGTGGGCTTATACAGCATCTGGAGGCTTTGTTTAAAGCTCGCATGACCTTTAAACATCATTAGGCGTATATTGGACTCAGTTGTACCTGCATTTGTAATGATGAGCATCTTAGCAAACAGACACACAAAACACTTTCTTTCTCAGGGATGGGCTTTTCTGTAACCGAGTACACAATACCAATCTCGTATGAATTGCTGTTGGCCAGAATCCTCTCTTCTCTTGAAAATGCACGTCATAATTCCTGCAGAGAACAATGCCAAAGTCTCGCCTTAATGACAGAAAATAAAACTGAAATAAATCATTTATAACTACTAAAAACTATATTTTGCAAGACCATCTAGTGCATGGGTGTTAAACATATGGCCCCCGGCCCGCCAGATGGTTTAATCCAGCCTAGTTGTGTAGAGAAAAAATTATAAGGATGTTAAAAAATTTAAAAAAGCAAGTTTCTAGCCCATTCCTGTGGTGAGTTATGGCTCTTTAGAGAAATAACTGCAATGCACAATTCCACCACTAGGGGAAGCAAATAAAAAGCAAGACCGACAAGAGATGAAAAAATAAACTGCATTTCTTAGTTAGAGTGTACCACATCTGGATAAAATGCAGTTTCATTTCATTTAATTTTTTATTGATTCGCACATTTATATTTTAGGTGTTTAAATTTTCCCAAAGTTCCCACTTGAGTTTACCATCAGTGTTGCTTCAATGTCAGATGGAAAATATTCAGTCAGTATAAAATTGAATAAACCTTTTTTGTTTGACATAAAATGCATTTTTATTTGACCTTTATGAATGAATGTGTAATAATAAGTGATTAGACAATTAAGTTGTTTGAGGCTTTTTCCTCCAACTGAGAGAAAAACTAAACAAAATACAGATACTAAGTAGATCGCAGGTTATTTTTCTATTATGTTACTGATCCAAAATGAGTCCTGATCTTGGGATTTTAAAATAAATTCCTACTCCCTTTCATTACTTTTTTTTTTTTTAAACAGAAAATATGATGTCATTCAATTCCCAAAATAGAAATTTAATATAAAAAAAAACATTTTACAAAAACTATATAGGAATCCACTGTGTTCTTAGAATGAAAATTGATATTTTATAAAAAAAAAAAAAAAAAATCATTCAATTCAATTGTTGTGGTCTATATTAGCCAATCTAGTGAGTAATCATGTCTCACAATGTGATGATTGTCCTATTGGACTATTCATAATTTTCTGAAATGCTTTGTTCCAGGTGTGTGAACTTTATACTTATTTTGATACTTTCCTCCATGTAATTCTTAAATTCTCAGCCCACATACAGAAATGCACATAGTGTTAAAACACAAAATGTTTCACATTGTGGCTATGACTGCTACAAAATGCAAAGATCTATTTTCACTAAGTGACTAAGTTATGTTTCACTTCACCCTGGGTTTCTTTTATTTTCGTTTGTTTTTCACTTCTTTTGCTTTATTTATGAGAGTAACATCATCTTTTTTATTTCTTTTGAAAAATAAGCAGTTAAAAACCTGTATTTCCATGAAGAGAGAATTGCGTTTTGCTGAGACAATTTTTCACTCCAGCTACATATCCATATTTTTGCTTTTTCATTTCCTGTTTTTAGGTTTTATTCCAGTCTGAAAGGACACACTGTATAGCTTCATCACAGTCAAACTATTACTGGCTTTTGCATTTTGATTTACTTCACTTTCATTTCTACTTTAAATAAGAGCTTACCCGAAAAACTCAATGTGTGAGAAAAATACTAGACTTTATTTATTTTTTAAAGCTGTACTTCTTTTTTTAGGGGTTACTTTCAAGATATTTCAATAAAGAAAGTTCAGTTCACTGTTTTCTTTTAAGGTATTTCAATGGGATAAACCTGAATAAATGAGTCAACACAGACATTAAAATCTTCGCCTTTACCTATATTTTAAGATCGATTCCTTGTATTTATTTGCCACCTTAACATGACTGCAGTTAAACAAGGAGCCGTTCATTCAAATCTCAATAAACAACAACTGAAAAGATACATCAAATTAAAATAAAATAGAAAATAGAGCAAATATTCAGTTTTATTTGCAATCCAAGTCCACATAAAAAAACTTTGAATACCTTGAAAATAACTTTTTTAAGAGTAATTATTGATAGTATACTGATAAAATAATATATCAGAATAAATGACCAAACAGAGAAGTAATTTGTTTCTTTATCTGATATATTTTTTTCAATGGTTCAGCTATTCTCTTATCTTTGTTTTTGTTTTGATAATGAATTTCTCCAATTATTATTTGCAAAAAGAATAAATTATGTTTTTTTTTCTAATAAATAAAGACTAAAAAAGGGTTACAGATGAAGGCAAAACTGTCACCTGAATGATTTTATGAAGTAAATTCTTTGTTCCCTGAGGGGTCCGATGGAGTAATGCTCATCAAGGATGCAAGGGAAATAATTGAGTTAAATCTTGGTAAATTTTCAAAATAATCGGAATTTACTTAGAGTATCTTAATTCTGGTCCAAATATGACCAAGCGAGGTATTTATCATGTGTGTATGTTATATTTTCTGATTTAATCTTGCATCCTGATTAGATCAGACTGAAGAATCAATAGGACTCAGAGCCTGAACAATGAAGCTGGAAGAGAAAAGGATTATTGGATTGAATTCAATACAGGTATTACAGTATTATGATGAAATGAACAGAATAGACTTGATTTAATTGGGTCCTGTTTGCTTTCTCTGGATTTCTGTCCCTGCACTGAGATTCTTTTGATGGGGATAATTCAGTAAACATAACTAAATTGTAAGTCTTTGAGATTTTATAGCAGATTTTTTTAGCAAAAAATATAGGCCAACATAAATATATTTTCAATTTCTAAAGAGAGTATACTCACTAAGTGCAGGAAAAAAAACTGTGAATAAAAAGCAGTATAATTGTGTCCACATCAGCATAAAGTTCAACACATTTCCGAGTTTTCTCTCCTGCTGTGATGCTGTTGTGCGCCGAGTGTGTTCTAGTTTGTTCTTAGGAAGAACACAGCACATCCCGGCCATTTTAAAGCTTCTATCTTGTTTATTTCGTGTTCATAACACGCTGTTTTGTGTTTTTTTTTTTAAGTTTGCTAGGGTGGTAATGGCAGCACTACCTGAAGACTATCTGTCTGCCTAAGGAACATTATTTTTATGATCATATTTTCAAAGACTGCTGCATGCTATGCTCCGCTTCCTAAATCTTTCCAACAATAAGCCTCGTGTCGTAAAGAGGTGTGCTTACCATCTCCTATGCCATAAAAGCATGGGGACTTTACTTTTATGTACTGAAAGAACGCCGTTATTGGGTTAGAGTGGAGGAAGGTGATGATATGGCTGAGGCACATTACATGGCGTCTTTTACCGCCAGCACAAAGGAGCTGAACAAGGATGTCTTTCTATGCTACGCAGAGCATGTGCGGCTATAAATTAGTCTAATACATTTTGACAAATATTAAGATTCATTCTAAAGAGTAGGGATTGATGTACAGCATTTGGAAAAATCTTAATGATTTTGAAAAAACTTAAATTCTTTCAGAGTTTCGCTCCAGAGTTGACACTTTCGACGACTATTTATTAACTGTTCACGTAATTAAAGCAGTTCCAGTGGATTCTGAAGCTGATTAAAGCAGCCTTGTGCTCACGTAGCCAAAGTAAATCAGCTGATTTTTGTTGAGGAAACCGCTTTTTGCGGCGTTAGCTGACTCACCTTGATTAAGTAAACAATCGCAGAGCTACGGTAGTTCTGACAGCTTGTGTCATCTAGATGTAGCCAGCAATTTCTCCAGTGTTTAGGTGTTAAACAAGAGCAATTGTTTCTAAAAATATATTCTACTACTGTATCTTCCAGTTTAGGTCACATTAGCGTACCGCCAATGAATGGTCTATTTTTTAACATACATAATTCATACCAAAATGTAGGAGACATTAACTGAGACAGAAGAGTTAGAAACAAGTCCATACCACAGATTTTATCAACTGCATTAGGAGTAACTCTAGAACTAGAGTGTAACATGCTACATGTTAGCCATGGTAGCTAGCTTATTTACAGTACAATACTAATCTTGTTTGCAACACAAAATGCTGGTATAGCCTACCGCTAAAACAAACGTGATAACACTAACTCCTAACCGTGTTAGTATCCAAAAACAAAACAGTCCAACTCTGTTACACATTTTTCAGAAGCGTTAGCCATGTTAGCATAGTCACAAGACCTGTAACCTCTAACTTTCTTTGCAACACTTCAAAAACACAGATACCGCTTAAACAAATATTATTGTGACTACATTAATCTTCTCAGTATCATGTAAAATAAAGCAGAGTTTGACAATGCCAAACATTAGCTGCTTTAACAGCGTTAGCCGTGTTAGAGTATTTGTAACTCCCAAACTTGATTGCAAGTTGTAAAAAACAGACTGATGCCACCAAAACAAACATTACTGTGACACTGTTGGTATCAAAAAAAGAAAAATCAGTCCAACACTGCTACACATTTATCATTTTAACAACATTAGCCATGTGAGCATACTCACCAGACCCGTAACCTCTAACTATGTTTGCAACACTTAAAAAAACAGACCAACGAATATTGTGACGACACTAGCTACCAAACTTGTTAGTATCATGTAAAATAAGACACAGTGTGACACTCCTTCACATTTTGTATGTTAGACGCGTTAGCAATGTTAGCATGTTCACAAGATTAACCCCGATATACTTAGTAAACTGTTGATGAAGAAAAAAACAGACAAACTTGGCTTTCAAGAGTACCTGATACTGCAGAAGATAAAGTAAATACCTGCTTGATATTCAACCAAGAGACAACGGGATGAACAAAAACCACACTATCAAATTCTTAAAGCTCGGTCATGAGCTGATTAATCTGCCGGGTCACATCAGTCATTACTTACTTTTCTTTCTTGATCAAGTTCATGTGTACCAGCAGTCACTGCTCAAAACCTTCAGTTTATTGTAAGTTGTTCTGAAACACATCCCATAACTTCCACTTTGTGAGACTGTAAGATTATCTCAAAGATAAAAAAAAAAGTACTTTAAAGCATTTTTTACCAGAAAAACTCTAGATATGCAAATAGATTTTTTTCTCTTTCATCTATTTGAGCTGTGGTTTAATCAGCTGCTGAATTGCAAATCAAAGAAGGATCTTTTTATGTATAGTGTCTCCCCCTAAACAGATGTGAAATGTGTCTGGGCCTGCAAATGTTTGCTTAAGCACACAGTGACATAGTGTTACTTTAATGTTTGTTTACATGTAGGAATCAACGCACTTTTTGTGGCTTCTTTCTCCAAATCTCAGAGGAAATTAAGCGAAAGGCTAAAATGGGAGTGGTGCAGAACAAACCCATGTTGGACACTCAGCGTGATAGACGTGAGCAGGAGGACAGTTAGAATGCTTTCGGACTTGCATCCTGGTGACTGTTGTGCACTGATTAGTATAATAATCCTAATTACAGCATAGACAGGGATGTTTTCAACTTTGCCTTTCCATTTAGCCACATTCCTTTCACCACTAATTAGCTCTTATGTTGCACTCCAGCATAATTGCCCCATTCGCCGTGTTTATTAATAACCAGGACAATTTGAACAATTTTGGAATTATAAATATTGATAAGACAGATGTGATTCTGAGAAGAGATGTAGGTCACAAGACATATGTGAAGTGGTGATGTGTGTTTGCTGTACTTGGGAAACATATCCTCCCTTTGAAGACAGTACTTGCAATTTCACAGCTGCTCTGTTTGGATTAAGGATCCCCAGAGAGGAAGGCAAAAATTAGCAAAAATAAGGCTTGCCTTATTATCTTGGTTGGGTGCAAGCTACACTTAGGAGGTGCCAAGAATGTCTGAGAGAACTCGTCGCACAGTGATCGGCAACCATAAAGGATCTGAGATGTGACCAATACTATCCAGTTCAAGTATTTCTAAGTATTTGGCCGTCGAAATCAGGAAACCTCACTTTTTCAGTTTTGCCACCTTCGTGAGTGTCACACAGTGAATGCAAACAGGCAGATTCCACAGCAACTATCTAGGTCATCTCTCATCATCTGGTTCTGCTCAGCCAAACAGATGAGTTCAGAGTTTAGTGGACGCAGTGAGCGCACAAAGCCAGTGTGCAAATTCGGCAAACATAAGATTCAAGCAGTGGGTGCAGCCAGTGACCAAGAGCATAAATGCTTTGCATTATCTCTGATGCAAAGACTGGAGCATGACACACAGTCAACTGGAAGACATTTTGTTCGATCAAAGATAGGAAAAAAAAATTGTGATGGAATATAGTCTAGACCAAAATGGGGCATAACAGCGTAAATAACTGAAGAGATACAGTTGTTGAAATAATGTGAACCCTGAAGCTAAAGGGTTAAACACAAACTCTATAGAGTTGTGCAAAAAGAATAAAATGGCAAACTCCTCAAACAATTAGATGACTAGCATGTATCAAATGTTTGGCCTTTAAAGAAATCTAACACAGAATGCCATTGGTGCAGATGAACATTTTTTCATTGGTAATAATCCACCATTCTGGAATAATCAACAGAATTCTGGACTGGGACTTCATTCATTTAAGGACACAAGCAACTGGAAACTTCTCCAAGTATGAACACAGTAGCCCAGAAGGAGCATGAGGATTTATCAGATTAGATAGCTGGGTGTGACCCCACAGTGATACTTTAGATTAACGACTTAAATTTGACTCAGGCAGCCATGGGTGGCGGGGGGAGTTTAATGAGCAATGAAGCAACATGATTTGAACCACTCGTAGGGGTTTATAGAGCTTGCTGAGAGATCTGCTGGGAGAGTAAAGCAATGGTCAAGGAAATACATAATCAGAGATTGCACTAAGAGTTACACAGCATATTGATATTTTCTATGATGTAAAGTGCAAAAGCACATAGCAATAAAGTAATAGAATGCATGAACTTAAAGACTGATGCTTCAAGTCACACATCGTGGACATTGTAGAATCCTGTTTTTTTAAAGTGATTTTAGTGCTGACATAGTGTCAGACTTTGCCTTTCACAGCCAATTCCTAGAAAGCATTAGTTGCCCTCTGCTATGTGCTGACATTTAAGCTGGTACATGTGGGTCATCAGGGGAAAACACACAATGGTAAAAAAAAGAAATGTAATTCAGGGAAATGTGATGCACGGACCAGAAAATAATGATAAAGATCCCCAAAAAAAGGATTCTTAGCAGTGTGCCTTGAGGTGTCTCTAAAAAGAGACACTTTGAAGCTCTTTCATGGCATCCTAAAAATTAGAGGTTTGAGAAACTCATCTTCAAAAACATATACATCCTAAAGATATTGGTCTAACATGAATTAAAAAAAAGGGTTTTAGAACTATTTTTATCTTTTTTTTACATCAAATAACCGTGAATCGTAAAAAAAATGTTAGGAAATGACAGGAAAGTGAGTGTGTGTCCTTTCTCCAACCATGAATGTTTTTTGATGCACTGCTCATGACCTTGGCAAACGTTGGTAAACAACATGAACATGTGAGTTTCTTCTATTTAAAACAAGTCTATACTCTGTAAGATCAAAGGTAAACTTTAGCCAACAGAAATGCAAAGGAGTTCAAAAGGTCAGTGGGATGCTTTGAATTTGTACTTAAATGCAAAATCATTGAGTACAGTGTAACTGGTATGCTAGTGCTTGTTTACACTACAAAGACGTTGATATCTGGAAATCCAAACAAAATCTCTAGTGGAAAAATAATAATAAAAAAACCTTTTTAAATAAATCTTAAAAACTACACTGTAAAAAGTGAAATATTGGATCAATTAACAAAAGTTTTGTAATTTGTTACATTTAACAGATTTTGTTTTCATCAAATTAAAATTTCAGCTTGTTGATTTACTCAACTCAAAAATGTAATTTGATTTAACCGGATTACAACAACTATGGAAACCTGTAAAATGAAGTTATTAAGTAGTGGTTGGATTATATCAGTTTTTCAAGCAATCAAACTCTACTTGACTTCATTTAATAATTACTATAATTAATCAATCAATCAAATGTGACATTACTGAGTCTTTTTTTTTTTTTTAGTATGTTTCTTTTCTAATCAATGCATTTCCTTTTTTCTGAGTTTGAAAAATATGTGGAATTTTTTTGTCTTGTATTGTCCACACTCTATGCTTGAAATAAACTGGATCAATCAATCAATAAAAATGAATATTTTTAAATGTAATAAATTACAGAACTTTTGTTAATTGATCCAACATTTCACTTTTTACAGTACAGTGATGGATGACTGCGTAGATCAAACACATCTATGACCAGTTTTTTGTAGAGGTTTGTAGTGTTTGACATTTTGGGAGAGATCCAAGTGTACAGAGAACAATAAGTACATTTCAAACACTGTAACACTGACTAGTATAGTAACGGTCCTCAACCCCTGGTTCGTGGATCAGTACCGGTCTATAGAAAAGTTGATACTGACTCACAATTAAAAAAATTTAAAAAGACCTAAAAAGTCTATCCTCTCCTGTCACACTTCAGACTGCAGAAGGGTGGGAAAAAAGTCGTGTTCTATTTGGGTCTTGATCGACCAGAATGAGAAAAATTTAAAAAACGAGGCATTTCTGATAGTGTTTGGGGGGCCGGGCCAAATATGGAGGAGGGCCGGATCCGGCCCGCGGGCCGTAGATTGGGGACCCCTGTTCTAATGTATCTAGGATGTTGCTAATAAAGTTGCTCAAACAGTGGATTCATGTTTATAATTATATTTAAAAACTACCACTTATAGCAACCTGTTCTCTTTTAAATCTGTCGCACCTAAAAAGTCAGACAACGCTGAAGTTAGTGTCTGATTTCTTTTAAGCTTCTGCTTTGACAGTCATGGGTTAAGGGAAAATCTGTCCCATTTTAAAGGTTTCTACATTAAATCTAGTGTACAAATAAAGCTGTAGATATTTTAATGAGGATGATTACAAAATTAACCCTCAAAAGTAAAAAGAAAAAAAAAAAAAGAAAATCATAAGCCCGCTTCAGCCTCGTACAGGCTGGTCCATGAAAATTTTGTATTCAATCTCCCTTTGCCTGAAAAAGGGTGGGGAACCATTGTAGTAGATGAGAGCAATTTCTATTGTCAACACTTGTCTCCTATTGTGTGTTTACACAACCCGTGTTGTTTAAAATTGTGTCTACTATTCAGCGGTAGTATTTCAATTTATTTTTCATCCTTTGCCAGACGTCTGCATGGCTCTCTTATATGAATCAGGCGGTTGAGTTTGGATTGTTGCACCTGCGTTTGGACACAGCTGACCTGGGCTCTTTGAAGCTTTGGCTCATTGTCTGCTTTATTCAAATTTTTACTGCTGTTAATCAGACCGGACACTTTTGGCCTTCAGCTTAATTTGACCTGTTCTCACAGCTTTGGAATAATAATTGTCTGACAGTAAAAAAAAATGTCTGGTCTGTGTTCCACATCGTCTGGACGTCAAACACAAAAAAACGACCCTGCTGTTGCAGGAAAAGAGTTTTTTGGCAGTAAAAGAACTCTGGGAACGCTTCGGCGCGTGCAGCATTCCTTTAAAAAAAGCAGCTAAGGTCCAACACCTATGCTTTTCAATTGAGCGGCAACTATTAATGCAAATACTGCACTCTCCTGGGTGCAATGAGACGAAAGCCGGCGAGGTGTCTGGGGGGGTAATTTCTTATTGGTTTTTCTATGCTATGGTGCCTCATTGATTCAAAATTCACTGATATATGGAGGTTGGGGAGGAGCTATATCAAAGTCTGGGCACTCTTTTGCATTCCCTCCTGAGACACTGTAGCTCCAGCGTGTTTTTCTGGATGTCTGGCTCAGCCTTAGTGCATTCACTAATGAGACAAGCTTCAGAACTATGGGTGAGGCCTATATGCAGAAACTGAGTTTTTATATGTCTGATTCCCAGTGATATCTCTGTAGATCTCTTTGAAGTTTGGTTCTCCAAGGTTGCTAGCATGCCTGTTTTGACACAGTCTTTACTTGACGGCGTGTTTATTATTCCATTTGATGAATTTGAAGAAAATAAGCCCATAAGCTTTTCAAATTAGTACATGACAACAAAAAGTGACAAAGAGTTGTACCGTATCTACTGTTGCAGAGACAGCACGGGAATGACAATACACTATTGGGTAGGACTCAAATGTTTGGCAAATAAATCTATGTGTCTGATTGTAAGCATGATTTCATATGTCACATGGTATAGAACATTTTCTCAGGTATAAATACACTAAAAACTGTACAGAAAACATCTTGGTTTAGCTACCGAATACAGATTATGTTGATAATTTATATTTTAAAAAATCTACGCTGTATATTAAATATTAAATTTTGGTTTGAGGTCACAAAGACAGCAGCATTTTCCAGAAAAGCCATGTGACTCCATCTCTTTTTCTTACCCTTTGAAGTCCAAAATGGGACAACTGGGACTCTTTTAGAGACTCTTTTAGCTAATTCTCCAATGTTTATTGACTGTGATCAATACATTCAATCATTGGTTTCTCAGAGTTCTTGATAAAATAATCAAAGCTAACATCAAAATGCTCTTTCATTGATTTACAATCCTTGTGAACGGCGGCTCATTTGACTGCAGTCAATGTGAAGATACCATCTTCTCTTCTCCAGAACCTGAACTAGACACTAGGAACAGATGAAAAGAAGTATGTAAAGAACCTCATTAATTCAAACAGAGTCTGTCTGAGAGTTTGATAGACAGCGATGTAAAAGGAGAAAAACTGTCATGGGTCTTACAGACTCCCTCTACTGGTGTTTTGGAGGTATGAGACAGTTATCGTGAAAGAATTTAAAAGTTAAACTGAGCTGAACTGAAACCAGGACGCTGTTAAAGCAAAGGGTCTTCACACGTGAGCTGTTTGAGCCATCGTTCCTCCTGGGGACATCAGTGTCTCTGCCAGACTGGAGACAATCCTTAAAGATGTAATTAATTGCTGTGTTTTACTGGGTCAAAAAAAGGCCCTATTTTGAGTTTTACAAGCCTACTTAGCAAAATGGTGGAGTCAGATCATTGGAGTGAGGATCCATCTTATTCAAAGGAGCCTGTGAAGTGCTGGAATCTTCCTCCATCGATTTCTCATCATTTCTCCTCAGACAGGCTTCAACCTCTCCGCCAACATTAAAGGATTTGGCTTTGTGAATCATGCCTTTGTCCTCATTAACTGGGTTCGGACTGTAGCCTTTTTGCCGTGTTGTAGCCCGGTTCCCACATGGCTGATGGAACGAGCGTGATTTTTATGATTTGGACTCCTTTTAGGCTCTCACTGTGCTGGCGTTGCGGCGAGAGAGCTAAAGGACACGCTTAACAGCCCCCTCAAGCAAGTTTATGACCTTTTAGTGATAAGAGGCTTCTGTTGGTTCGCAGCAAATTTATGAGCGGTGAGGGGCAAAAAAAAGTCTTTCTAATAATACCTGTCTTCCCATTTTTTTCTCTCAGTCTTATACATATTAAAAATGTTAAATGCAGCGGATACTGTTTGCATTCTAATTAAGACAAGTCTCCTCTGACTTACAAGCTGATAAATCCACCCTGAGCAATAATTAAGCCTTCAAGATTATTGCTAAGAATAAGTAATATTAACTCTAAAACGTAATTACTTATCTACAATCGTGATTATTAGTTACTTTTTTTTATATAAAACTGCCCGTATTGCTCAAAAGAAATTACTTTAATGATATAGAACCAATGTACTATATATCAATTGTTCTTTAGTCTTCAGTGCAGATTTCAGGTCTTATGTACATTTACACCGGGCATGTGATGCATGTTCTGCTTAAACCGCAATGATTCATTTCCAAACCCTTGGCACTTCCATGAATGAAAGAGGAGGCCATCCGCACGTCACTACCAAATCCGAATCCCAGATTGGTCAAAATTTAGTACGTAGGGCCCAAAAATGGTTGTAAAAATGTTTGTAGCTACATGTGAAAGTGAGAGTTTTGAACAAGGAAGCCCAAGACACACATGCACTCAGACTTTTCATTGAAAATGGGTTGTGTCATCTTATGGGGTCCAGATGACCCAAGCCTTACATTGACATGTTATCCCCCCCATGAAAAATGTGGATGGATTTCATGTTTGACGTAGACACCAGTGAAAATCAAATAAACTTGGAAAAAAAATATTGTGAGAACAGTGTTATGGGGTCCAGATGACCCCACTCCAAACATCAACATACGTAGGATAGAATAAAGGGTGAACACACTTAAACAAGTTTTAACTAAATTATCAATCGACAAAAACACATTCTTGAAAGTGCGTTTGGTGTTCACATTGGACAAACAGGGAAGGGCTTCTTCTTCTTCTATTTCTATTTTTACTGTTTACTAGCGCATGTGTGCCACCTACTGTCAGGAGAGGTTTGGTGCGTTATGTCAAAGTGGTGCAAATCTTGTGCCACAGTTTTTCTTTAACAATTCTATTCCAATGTACTGTATGAAAGACTTGGTGTTATATACTTTTGTCCTGGCACAAAAATTAGAAATTTCTCCTCCATGATCAATTTTAAAATGGTTGGCACTTCCATGAATGAAAGTGGATGTCACTGCCAAATCCAAGTCCCTGATTGGTCGAAGTTCAACCTGATTTTACTTTAAAACATGCATTGAAAGGCTATGAGTTTGTTTGAACTTTCAACATGCATTCAGTGGCTATACGTTTTGTGTGCAGAGCCTGAAAATAGTCGTAAAAATGTGCGTAGCTATGTGAACTTAAGAGTTTTAAACATGGAAGACTGAAACACGCATATACATAGACATTTCATTGAAAGTGGTTGCTTAAACAAGTTTAAACCAAATTAAAACCACAAATCATACAAAAGCACACTGGACAAGCAGGGAGGGGCTTCTTCTTCTTCTATTTATTTTCTTACTGTTAAGTAGTGCATGTGCACCACTTACAGTTGGAGCAGGTTTGGTTAAAGCGACGCAAATCTGGTAAATCTTGCTCCAGGCTTTTTCTTTCATAGCTCTACTCCGATACATGAAAGACTTGGTGTCATAGAATTCCATCCGGACACAAACTGCAATTATTAATTTCTCCTCCCTGATCAGGCTATCTATCCATCTATATGGCACTACTAAATCCAAGTCCCTGATTGGTCCTGGTTTAATTTTCAATGTATGTTTAATGGCTGTATGTTTTGTCTGTATGGCCCAAAGATGGTCTTAAAAATGTATGCTAATGTGATGTTCGCGGAAACCCAAAATGCACATGCATGCATGACTACATAGACTTTTCCTTGGAAGTGACTGCTTGAACACACATTGCCAAGGGTGGTGTGAACGTAGCTTCACAGAAAGACTATCAGTTTGTCTTCCAAAGCAAATTACCGTGTGTATTCCTCCATGTGATTTCTGACTTCCTTCGCAGTCACTTTCACCTCCTCCTTCGCGTGTAAGCCACATTAGCTCCTCAAGAGCATCCCTCGAGGACCCACGTTCCTCCTCTCACATTCTGACTCCCGCGATGGTCTTGCGCCACACTATAAATATATTACCCCCCGTTTTTATTCAAATGAGAGTGTCTGCAGGGAGAGGGTCAGTGTTTGGATCAATGCACAAATCTCAACAATCTCTCCCCGGCTGCACACGTGTCAAACATCATGTCAGGCGAGCAAACACGCTGCACTCCGTCTTTGTTTTCTCAGGCTGGACAAAGCTGAGGGACCCATCACCACTAATTGAAATGTAACAAAATAAAAATTGATCATTTGTTGGGGTGTCACACACCTCAGTGCCCCACCTTGGCTTGAAAAGTGCTGGCAGTTGCATCAAATAACCTGATGGTTAAAGGAAAAAGAAAAGAAACAACTACAATCTATCAAAGCAACAACTTTGACTCAAACCTGAGCATGACATTAGGCTGAAATTGTTTAGAATTGACTCTTAGTAAGGCAGGTGGCATATTCTTTTTTTTTTACTAATTTTGCTAAATTGTTATGTATATCATATGTATTTTACTGCCTGTTTTAATTTTACACTGTTGTTTTTGCATTTTTCTTCTTAATTTTCTCAATTTTAACATTTTCTTGGTACCTTTCTTGAATTGTAAGGCCCCTGGTGGCGTTGTAAAGTGCTATAAGTAAAGATTTATGCATTCAAATGAAATAAATATATTGATAAATTCTAAATAAAAGTATATAATAATGTCTTCAGGATATTTTGTCTTCTTTATTTTTTAACATACAGTCTAAATTAACCAAAGCTCAAAATTCATGTATCCATCAACGGTTAAGGGTTTAACCAGTTTATATTTAAAATACTAAACAAAAATAAAATGTAATTAGGGTTTTAAAAGCAAATTATTCATACTTTCTATATGGTAGACATATAGTTTTCACTGTTTTAAGTAATTGTACCTGTACATAATATATTGTAATGTAATGTAATGTAATGTAATGTAATATAATATAATATAAAATAAAATGCATTGGATACATGTTGCTGTTAATAATATTAGTAATTTTATTACATTAAATATCAACTGTTTCATTCATTTTATTTTACACAGCAAAATTGACTCTGGAGTAAATCTTTCGTTTTTTTTTTCCACACATTGCCACAATCTTGCACATCATTAATCACCTGATGCAAACTTTCACTTGTGTCCAGCGTCAGCTCGCTGGGCTTGTTAAGGAGTCATGGATCGATAGCTAATGATGAAGTTCAGAAGAGTGAATACATTTTGCTTTTCAACAACCCACGTATAAAATCTAAAATTTGCATCCCCGACAATTAGCAATCCTGCAGCAGTCTTGAGTCGGGTCTAAGGCTACGTACACATGAGACACGGATGCTCTTGAATCTGAGTATAGCCCATGGTGTTCATACTGGACAAGCAGGGAGGGGCTTCTTCTGTCTTTCTTTATCAACTGTTTACAAGCACATGTCCGCACCCTACAGTTGGAAGAGGTTTGGTGCAAGATGTAAAAGTGATCCAAGTCTTGAAAATCTTGTTCTAGGCTTTTTTTTTCTCCACAGCTCTATTTCAGTACATGACGGACTTAATGTCGTAAAATTCTACCGGCAACAAACCACAGTGATTAATGTCTCGGTTGGCACTTCCGTGAGTGAAAGGGGACGTTGACCATTTGTTACTACTAAATCCAAGTCCCTGATTGGTCATATTGTTTAACATGCAACACATTTTCAGTGGCAGCACGTTTTGTATGTAGAACCCCAAAACAGTCTTAAAAATGTGTGTGAGAGTTTTGAACCAGAAACATGCGTTTACATACACTCTTCATTGGAAGTGGTCGCTTGATCGCATGTGAACGTAGATTACGATTACTTTGTAAAATGTGCCTGTAATTGCGTTTAGAGGGTGTGGTATATTATGCACCATAAATGCCTGATGAAGTACATATATGGTGGCACAGAGTTAAAGCGGTTATCCTATGATCGGAAGATTGCAGGTTTGATTCCCCCCTTGGGAAGACACTGAACCCCACCATGCCTCTGGTTGAAGGTTGGGGTCAGTGTTCGGCAGTGGAGCCACCACCAGTGTGTGAATCAGTGTGTGAATGTGTGAATGGGTCTGTGACTGTAAAGCGCCTTGGGCATTTGAGGAAGTTAGAAAAGCACTATATAAGTATACCCCATTTACCAAATATGGTGTCTGTCCAGATTCAAGACAAATGGAGAGGAAAGAAGAAAACAACAAAATAGACAATATATGTTGTTAGTAATATTTGAAAATTCACTTCTAAAGGTTTAAATAGTGATTAAGTGGATTGCAAGGTCCAAGATCTGAACTTTTGACTCAATGTGACCATATTTGAGGTCCCTGCATGTGAGACTAAAGTGCAACTCAATACCAGATAACAACTTCTAAGCCCCGATGGGATGCAATTTTTTCCCCCCGCTGTGTTGTTTTCATCGATTTGCTGGTATGCCTCCTATTGTGCCACAGTGTGACCCAGTTTCCTTCTGGAAACGTCTTCTTTTCACTCTAAAATAATACATCCAGGTTATAAATGTTGGGTTCCAAATAGTTTGAAAATCACTTTTATGGACTGATAAGTGACCAATGTCACTTCTTTGGGATCTTTTTTAATTGAATTTATTTTATTTAGTTTGAAATAATGGAAAGGTGTTCTATGGCAACACCTGTACTCTCAGAAAAACATTTGTTTTTCTGTTTTGTGCTACTCACATTTGCAGATGATCTGATAATTACACACATGGCAATTACAGGAGTCTAATCTCTATTTCTTCTCTAATGATACAAAACTGGTATTTTTTCTTAAAAAACAAATTATGGTCTTAAAATTCACAATGTGGTTCATCTAAAACAGCATTTTTCTAAATATAAAACCTGGTGAAGAGCTGATGTTTTTTTATTGTATTTTCTTCCCAGAGATGTCAAATTTCCCAATTGAAAATGAATGATTTTTTCCTTTACTTCCATCTGCTTGAATCCAATCCTCTGTCAGTTTGGTACAGTTGATAAGAGTGGCACATCACTGAGTAAAACCCAGTGCCTCTCAGTAAAACTCTGCAAATGACTGCACCGCACCCCAATAATTATTCCAAATGATGTTTGCAGGAAAGTAATTTGCGTGTTTGGTATAGAACGCCTTTATTATCCAATGTGGTCACCAGTAATGAAGCGATGGTGTTGTTCCATATTTTTTGCCCAGAGCTGTTTGTGTACAGCTCCATATGCAGCTGCTCTTTTGTGTGGAATGAATGGAAAATATGTGGATTTTTTTTTTTTGAAAGCTTTCCTCTGTTCTGTCACTTTTTCGCAAAGCAGAAGGTTCAAAGAATGAAACCTTACTGTTCTGTTCTGGCACATCTCACTTTCAAATAGTAGCACAGATCACAACAAAGGCTATGCATCTCTTGCTGATGGCTTCTTCCACTCAGTTGGCCTTGATGTTTAATCAGAGTAAGAGCTTGATCTTGCCTGTCTTCTGCTGATATCCATTAAAATGGCCTCTATTTTTCATTTGTTTGCCCCCCCCCACACTTTTTTTCCACTGCTCTAACAGTCAGTTGGCACGCATCAGTGCCATGATTGAGTCCTGTTTAATACAACAACATGAACTCGGTTGAAGACAAATGGCTCAAAGTCACAACTGGTTGAAAGTTTCGCATCTCTGAGCAAGACCCAGAAATGACGCGGTTTTTCCACGTCCCATCAAACAGATGATACCACTCGCCTACTTTTTCATTTCGAAATTAAAATAGGCTTTTTTTGCCTTCTGCAGTGAGTTGGCATGCATAGGCCCATTCATCTTCAGTCCACCATCTTTTATATTGGCTTTCACTGAATTAGTCATTACAAGCTATTTACTGCTTATGTATTCTAATCTGGCTGAAACGCAGAAAAAATGTCAGCGTAAGAAGCAAAAATATGGAATGTACAATCATTTTTAGATTTGATTTTCTGAGTCAAACAAGGTTTCCGTTAATCTAACATATATTAGAGCTGTTTTTGGAAAAGTTTCTAATGAAGTTTGCCTTATATATCGGTGGGTGAATATGAGCTATCTGCATGCAAAAAAATGGACAAACCTGTTAAGACCTTTGACCAATTGGTGAGTCTGTAGAGAAAAAAAACTCATGCACATTTTTTCTACAGGCATGCTGCAGGCGACAGATTGTAACAAGCACCTTTGTGACACACAACAGACAGTACGGTTGAAGGAGGTGAGATCCAGGTGTGTCATACCATTTTTTTTTTTTTTTTTTTATCACCTCAAAGTCTGTTGCGTGCTTATGGCTTTTAGACAGTTTTGTCTCCTTTCCATTGAGTGGTCCGTACCTGTCAGTTCTGTCTCCCCCTCCGGTCACCGGCGGGAGCCATCTCCAGAGTACTGACTGCACTACTTCTCCCAGCAACCCCCACGCACAGTTCCTTGACGCTGGTCAGCTGAATCTCATTTGCCAATCACCCAGAGCACATTGCACAGAGCCTCACTCAGTGTGAAGTACTGTTTGTGCCACTTTGCCTGCATTACTGAGCGTTTCTATCTGGACCTGATCTTCTGTTTCTGACCCTGCTTATTCTCTGATAGCTTGCTGTCTGCCCTGACCCTCACCTGGACTCGTGATTGATCTCTGGCTGTCTGACCCTAATTTAGCTTTGTGGACTTTCAGCTGTGCTTAGTTCCTGTCTGAATGTGGAACCAGCTGTCGGCCCATTTGTGACAGTACCCGACTGGCCCGCTCCTGGCTGGTTTAGTAAGGTCCGAGCAATTCAAGAGAGTGTTTCCAATGAGTATTGGACCATTAAGGCGCATGCAGAGTGTAGACCGATAATGTAGTTGTGCGTCATAGTGGTGTGACTACAGTGGTTCTCCGGATTCGCAGATTCGACGTGTCTCTAGTCTCTAACCCCCGCGAATAAGGGCGGAATACTGAATGCAAAGAATTTAGTATTCTTTGCAAGAAGATTGCAGGGAATACCGTCAAAAGTTTCAGTTTGGATCTTGAGTCGGGAAAAGTACTGGTCAGAAGCTTGCTGTGGTCGTAATACCTTTCCACTAATCAATAGAGTTCATCGTGTGACGACAGTAGCTCCGCCTTAACTGGTCCGTTCCAATTTTCTATGGACCTACAACCAAGGGGGGACCAAAAATGGTTTGGCCTAAGGGGTCCATTTTATAATGGAAATGCTCAAAATACATACCTGTCCAGTCCAGCTTGGTTTTGACCATTTTGTGGAAACGAAGGATTAGACAATCAGGGCGTAAGTATCCTGTGTAACATTTGTGTGCCTACCTTACAAAAAATGGAATCCCAGGTAAGGATGATGTACAACAACATCACCTCATAAATGCATGCCACTTGCGTAATCCTTACAAATTTTTCATATACACTTACACAACAATGTTATGTTCTGCTTTCATGATGTTCCTTGAGGTGGATGTACGAGCTTCATTGGAACTGTAAGACGCACCTCACTACGGCCCTCTACAGACCCGGACAACCTGAAAACTCAACACCCGTACGGGTCAACCCCCATAGGGGCACATGTGACTAAGGCATTACATGGCATCAAGACAAGAAAGCTTGTCAGAAGAGTCAATTGAAGATCAACATTTCTTACAATTCAATTTTCCCACCACAATAATTATAATTTCATTAAAGTCACATTAGTTGTCCTACACCTAGATGTGTGAAATTTGTTCTCTGCATTTAACCCATCTGCTAAAAATCTGCATAAAGCTGCACTCGGAAACCATGTGGTGGTCTAACCTCCCAATCCAACCCCTTAATGCTGAGTGTCAAGCATGGAGCCATCAGATCCAGTTTTTAAAGTTTTTGGTTTGACCCTTCCACGGATTTAAACTCACAACCGTCCACTCTCAGGACTGACACTCTACCAAAAGGTCACTGAGCTGGTTGATTGAAACGGTTTATCCGTTTTGTTGTGATGGCAACAATGACCTGTGGAAAAATAACCATTATTTACCCATGTTCAAGATCACAGAGAGACTTGTCTAAGAATGCCCTTTGCAGGTTATGAGATTATCCATGGGCTGTAACACCCTCAGACCTTCAATCCTTGAATATTTGAGTGTGTCAATCAATTTGACAAGCATATTTTTTGGCTATTAGAGAAACATGGAGAACCTCAAAAAAAAAAAAAAAGTGCTATGCAGCCGCAGAAGGAACAATCACGATCTGCAAATAAAACTAAAAAACATCCTGGGTTTGGCATATTTTATTAATCAGAGCTAAATTTGTTAGGGTGTGTGGAAATAATCACATGACAGCCATGTCCCAGCCAAGAAGAGATTATCTCAACAGTGTGAATGCTGATGACAGGGAGAGCACCTGCAGCACTTTGACTTCTCACTGATACTACATCTTATCTTTGCCCCTGAAAAAATAAAAAGCCATGTTCTCCTTCTTCCTTTGAGAAAAGAATAAAAGAGAAAAAAATAATAATCCTAAGTGCTTCCAAGGTTATCCTTTGTCAAACGCGGAGCTCCAGCCAACCAATACTGGAATAGAAAACACTAATGATGTGTTTGAGGACACTTTGTAAGCAACATTTTCCTTTGGATCCAACTACTTCCTCTAATAATTAGTAGTTAAAAATAGAACAATAAAACTTTAATTTAAATAAAAATGTTTAAATAAATTCAAGTTTCAAACTGGAGTCTAAACCCATTTAAACACGGACCACAAACAATTTGGCATTAATGGTCTACCGTACACTGCAGCTTAATCACCCGGTTATCCAACTCCCACTTTTTTGTTGCTAGGTTGGACATGTGCTTGCATATGAAAAGGCACATGCTCCTGCATAATGGGGCGCATGCATGTGCATCCTGCTCGGAGGTTTATTGAGAATCATTAGTCAAAAATCCCCCAACAACCATACATGAATTTTCATGTGCTCGACGAAATGACGAGAAGTTTAAGGTAAAATTTCTGTGTGATTCAAGTAAAAGTTGCAACAGTCAAAGTGTGCTAATATAATAAGAAAATATAGCAAACATTTTGTAATTTTTAATATGATTTATTAAAAATCTAATTATTTTTAGTCTTTTTTTTTGTAAGTCCACATTTGGAAAACTTTCCACCACACCTTGACATTTTTTTACAATGTTATCACATTTGTACTTTTATTTTTTTTTAAACTAACACCACTGTTAAATTAGCTCAAGAAAGCCAATCTCTAACACTACAAAATCCCTCACATCAAATCATTAAAATAATTTTCATTTATTTGAATTACATTTCTTCAAACTATTTTATAAAAAAGCACAAAAATAAATTAGCAATATAATTTTATCATAGATAGATAAATTGGGGAATTAAGTGAGATTTTGCTCACAATGTCATTTTAAGATGCAAAAATATATACAAGTTGTTGGGGAAAAGCACTTATTTACCCACTTATTTTTAGTACGTAACATGTACGTAAAAAAAAAGTAAATCCTACTAGAGAAAATGTAGTCTTTAAAAAATGAATAAAAATAGATGAGTTATTCCCCCTATAATGTTTGAGAAATTTGTTAAACTTTTCCTGCCAGAAGTGTTCAAGAAGGCAGCCATTTTGAAAGTACCAGGAAAAGCCCTTCTACTGCCCCTAGTGGAATGATTATGAACTAAAGAACAGAAAACCAAGCCAATTTCCCAAAACATTATGGCGGGAATAATAAAAGATGAGTTATGCCCACCAAAACATTTGAGGAATTGTCTAAACTTTTTCCCGCCAAAAATGTTCACGGAGGCAGCCATTTTGAAACAAGAAAGAAAAGCCGTTCCAGTGCCCCTGGTGGAATGATGATCAACTACAGGGTAGAAAACATGAACTTATTTGCATACAAGGAGATTTTTAAGGATAGTTTGGATCATAATGAAATAGGGGTCTCTGAAATGCATGTTAAGTGTGATAGCAACGGCCATATGGGGGTAATCTGCAAAATGCAGTATTAGTACCAAAGGTAGAATAAAAATCACAAACATTTGATCACCTTTAAATATCCTTTTGGATAAGTCAGATTTGATACTTAGTGTTGTGTTATGTAACGCCTTTTCTGCATGAATCTTTTTCATAATTCTGAAATGTTAGAATTCTGACTGGTGAGTGCCAAAAAGGTGGGAGTGGGAGAATCCTCTTAAACACCGTGACAAAAATAACTAAATAGGGAGGTGGGAACATCATGTGTGTACCCGAATTTAATCTGTACTAATCTGTTTCTTTTTTTTTATATAAGATAAAGAGGTGCATGTTTAAATCAATAGTGTCTGTATTACATTTCCAGCATGCAATAATTGACAAAAAGTGAATTTTTAAAAAAGACATGACATTAAAAAAGAAACAAGCAGTCATACTTGTTTAAACCCTCGGACCTGAAGGACCAAAGCTTTCTTTCTACAAATAAAAACGACACCACTGGGACATCAACATGATGGCATTTCTTTGTATTGCAGATTTTTTGCCCTAGTTTTGCTACTTTAAAAACATTTTTATGGCATATGACTCAATTAGAGTTCTACAGTAAATATTGCAACAATAAATGCAGAAGACAATGGGTGTCAACAGAGCTAAACTGTGTTTTAGTGAATCTACAGTCAAGCAGCTGCCATGCTCTGTTTGCCGAGTAAAACCACTAAGCCTCCCTCAGGCCATGAACAGTTGTTAGTCTCCCTACTTCACCTCTGATAAAAACGACTTGTGCCTTGACCACTCGAAAAACTGAGCTGCAACTAAGTCCAAACCATGCAAAAAAAAAAGACTTTAGTTCTGAAATGGAGTGACTGAAGCAATCCCATTTTGTAATTTGTCAAGGCTGAGAGAACACTCAATCTCTCATCATTTTATGACACCCCATGGTTCTGTGTTTCCACCCAGAATGTTGTGAGGACCCCCGAGTGCCTTTACTGATTGCCAAATATTGAATCCCATTTTCCTCCCCTATGAGGTGCCAGTTCCATCCATGTCACCTCACAGTTGCAATGTTCACATTCTGCAAAATAGAGAGAAAACAAAGTTTTTATGTGTCCACTTTCACTTTGTTACAGCTGCATTATAAAAATACTTTGAATTTCCATCCAGCTTATAAAAGTGCAACAACTAGGTCATTTTTTAAATGGCTACATGCTTGTTAAAGGAAGGTAGCAAACAAGGGCTGAAAGACAGCAACTCTATCAATTTACAAGTAGCTTTTTTAACAAATTTCATTTAGAACTAATTTTATTGTCAACACTTCAATGTACACTTAAAAGCCTATTTTTCTTCTTCAGAAAAACATTACACCTTCTAATTTGGAGAGTCTTGTATGTGGAATCATTCTTGTAGAGCTTACTTAGGTCAATGTGATTTTAAGAGGCACACAATGCTCTGTTAAAACGTGCGGTCAGGTGTTATTGTATAAATGCTAATGCGGCTAATGTGTAGCTGTGTCTGTTTTTTTTTTACATTTTACTAACAAGTTTGGGAGTTAGAATAGTCACAGTGACGTTTGTTTTAGCAGTAGTGTGTTTTTAAAGTTTCAAACATGGTTGTGTGTAATGAATACATTAACGTGGCTAATGTGTAGCATGTTGGACTGTGTTTTTTTTTTTTCTCTACATGTTACTAATATGTTTAGGATTTAGAATAGTCACAGTAACTTTTGTTTTAGTAGAATTAGTCAGTTGTGATGAGCAAATTTCCTAAACAACACAGAGCACAGATCGGGACACTGGTCCGTTCTTACTGCTAGCTGGACCTTCTGTGCAACTTTTTTTGTTTTTCTTGGCATCACAGCAACAACTACCACCAAGGTCAACTTGCAGTTGTGGTGCACAGTGAACAAAACTGCGTGTATGCAAGAGACGCTTGTGTCAAGAGTGCTGAGAGCTGAAATTCATGGACTCAGTGCAAGCATGGCAAGGTCAACATGATGTCATCCAGCTGGCACCAACAAAAAGTCTGATGAGCAGATTTTTTTTTTTGTACATGTTGCACTGCGGATATGGCTGCAGCTTATTAGTTTAGTAAGATCAGACAGAAGAGGCTTTGTGTTGTCTAAAGCACCCCAGTGCTCCCTAGTGGACTTCCACACATGCAAGACTGCACACACAAAGACACGCATGAATGTCAATGCTAAGCCCTGTAAGACCTCCTCACACAAATGTGCAAATATGGCTGAGCTGCATATGTTTGAACTTAACATTTCAGATGGTAAAAGAAAAAAAACTGATTGAAAATATTCAGAAAAAATATTAATTTGCATTCTGTTATATAATCAACCACAGTGTTAAAAAAGCCTTAATATGTGCAAAGAATGTGCAGGCAGTCAGTAGAGTGTAGTTCTTTTCAAAGGGGATTAGTGGAAAAATAAAAGGCTTTTAAAAATGAGGCCCATAAAAACGGTGGCTTTTGTTAAAGGCATGGGTCAGAGAACCAGAACTGCCATGATATATTAGCTAAAAATGTTCTGTCAGAAACTGAAAATACTACAGAAAACACACAAGCAGCGCAAACAAAAATCTAATGAATTAATGAACAAGCAGATTACTACAGTTAAATAGGACACTATTGCTACAAAAAGCACACTTAAAGAACACATTTCCTTTTTTAAAGCCTTAAAACATTATTTTCAGCAAAGTCCAAGGATTCTTGAGTCTTGTGTTCACACTCTATACAGACAGAATCTACAAGCACGGTTCTCTATGTTGTCATTGAAAAATGGGGGAGAAAATGTACAATCCCCTTAAGAAAAAAACATATTATTCATTTTAAAGGTCATGTAAAGCAAACACAAACACCAGCAAAAATATACTATTGTTGGCCTACATGTGTTTTAGACTTCATTTGCCAAGCTTGCAATGGACAAAACAGAGGAAAAGCTTCTGTTTTCAAGAAATCAAAAGATCTATAGAACAAAAAAATCATTAAACAACACAAGAAAGCTACATATTTAATATATACTGTTTGTTTATTTTTGATCTTTTTTGTCTATATCAATATCATCAACTTCCACCCCAGGAAAGTCGAGTGAGTCCATTTAAAAAATGAAAACATCAAATATATAAGATAGGAATTCTGCTTTTCCTGTGCTTGTTTTGCTGCATCGTGAGCTCAGTCTGCATCCTTCAGTGACCTCTAAAGTTAATTTTAATCATCGTATCACATTCAGTCCCAATAAGCATGCACTGTTCTTGATTTTAAAAGACTTTCTGTACATGGCTGAGAGTTTGTTGCAGAGGTAGAGCCGTCAACCTTGATTGGAAAATGGGAGATTTCCGTGTTTATAGGTTGGCATCAACATTCAACAGTGAAGCTGCCATCAGTGTTTGTCTGTGTTTATGCATGGGTGAATGGGACTGTGACTCTAAAGTGCTTTGTAAAAGTATGCGCCACTTGCCTTTTACAAGATTACCAAAATGTGTTCAAATTGTTTCCTACCATCTTCTGTAGAAAGTGGGTCAGACTTGGCAAAAATGTTCAATCAGAACAGCGTTCTCAAACTCCAATTACCTTAGAGCCACTGAAGGCAGAGTTTGGCTGTGGTTGGCCGTATGGGGTTCCATTTGTGCCAAAAATATGCTTTTTGCGTCCACTGTCTATATCTTTGTCTACTGAACAGGTTTATTCATTCATGACTATGTACTACCAAGCGATATTGTCTGAGGGGCCTCTCAAACAACAGGAGCTAACAACGCTAGCAACTTTTGCTAAGGACTTTTCTGACGACCAGATCCGAAAACCATAGCAAAGTTTTAAGCATAACAAACCAAAGACAAAGCTATCATCAAAGAAGCGTGGACATAAAGAAGATTTTGCTTAGTAGACACTGAACTTTCATATTAACGCGGGGGCTGCAAAATATTAACTTGGGGGCCGCAAATGGCCCGCGGGCCGCCAGTTTGACACCCCTAAATCAGAAGTTCCAGTCACTTCTGGCTTCTCAAACCTCCTGCTAATCTGTCTCAAACATTTGTCAAATAGTTTCCCAGAAGTCAATAGTATTTTCATGACGGGTCGGGAGCTGAAGTTAGAGACTAGTGTGAAAGTCAGAAAGGAGAATGAGCAGAATGAATGTACAAGAGAGGCAAACTTTTGTTCAGTCTGAGTGTACAGGTAATATTCATTGTCAATACAATGTGATTTCACGTAAAATTAGTAGAAATTTCCATTTCTATTCCCAATTTTCACATACATCCAGTCACAAGCTGCAGTCCCGTGAACGATTGCCCTTCATGACGTCTTGTCGGATATTAAAAGACTTAGTGACTCACAAATCCTTCCCTTTCACAAAAGGTCACAAAAAGTCCAATCCAAACTTAAAAACCAGCTTCAGAAACAACAACTCTATGCAAACAAGACTTTTACTTTCACTCTACAGAAAGCACAAGCGTATTCCTCTGTGACTATTGTCTGTATGCTGTTAATAGTCAACGCATTGTGGCGGATAAGTGGCCCGCTGCTATTATGGAAACACAGTCTATCGTAGTTGTGAGCAGCTGTAAATGTATAGGTCCCCATAGGTGCAGCTGCAGAATTTCATTTGCATTATTTGCCTTTTTTTCAGTCATTCTAGGACCTCAAGAATAAAACTTTTTTTTCATCCTTTATAGGGACATTTGCAGACTTGCAGAAAGCATAACACAACTTTACAAGTGCATAGAAAAGGGAGAAAAAAAAGCAAAATGTGTACATTTACTGATGAACTATATACCTTTTTATCTGACTCAGGTTTAGTCTCAATTTAAGATGTACAGATGGTCTAATAGTTAACTGCAGAATTTGCTGTTAAAGACTCATTGAGTGACCTATGCCTTAGTCACAAGTGCCCCTAATGGTGGATATGGGCTGTCTGGGAGCAAAAAATGGCCAAACACCAGAAATGTCAAAGTCGCAGACCCCTTGTTGAACCTGTAGACCGTGACGTATATATTTTTCATTATTCCTGAACTTGGATTACAACTAGACTGTAGTTTGTGTGGGCATCCTATGGGCGTATGACAAGCACCTATGTATCACATTAACACCCCTTGCTTTTTTGGATGAGGTCAATAAGGAGCTGGTATGTGTACCTTACTAATGACTAGATAGTGGCATAAGGACACTGTACAACAGCATCATCTGTCCTTCATAAGTGGGTGCAACTTGCATTAACCTTACAAATACTTTGCGAAACATTTACCACATGTATGCATGGCAATGTTCTATTTCCACGACGTCCCTTAATATGGCCACACAACCCTCAAGGGAACTAGAAGATAAACTTGCACTCCCTTTAAGATGTGGCTGCACCTCTCTACGACCATCTACGGCCTCAGACAACCCAAAATCCCATACAGGGATATGGGTCAACTCCTGTTCGGGCGCATGTGGCTAAGGCCCTAGTCTTGCTTTAGGACAATGTACAGATAGTCCAAGACTTGGCCATGGAATTTGCTGTTAAAGACTCATTGGGTCGACTTAAATTACAAGTTACCTGCAAGTACAGATCATCAGCTCTCTTGCGCCACTCTCTAGCATTTGTAGTAGAGCTTTTATTGATTATTAATTGACCACTCTGCACTAAACTGTATTCAGAGCTGTGAAGCACATCATTTCACCTCCCATGTAGTTTCTTCAAACACAATTCTAAGGAAAAACTTTTCTCCTGTTAAAAGATAATATCAGGAGCACCATTACCAATAGAATGACACCATTTAAGAGTTGAGATTTTAGAAGTAATCACTGTAATGGCTTTTGGGTTAGAGAGCTTTTCTGTACTGAAAGAGCTGATGTTTAGGTGGGTAGAGGGGCAGATGCAGACTGTTTGTTCAGAGGCACTTCACAAACCTATCTGCTACGTTCATTTGGGACGCATGTTCAAGAATATGCTAAACTGTAGCTATCAGATACTAGCACACTTACAGTGATGTGGAATGTTGAAGTGGTGCAAATCTGGCTCCAGGTGTTTTCTTTTAAAACTTTCATGTGTCATTAACAAATCTGAGTCCTGGATTGGTCAAAGGTTTGTACGTATAGAGCCCCAAAACAGTCTCAAGAAAACTCTAAAATAGGCATTTATGTTAACTTTTTGTTCAAAGTGGTAGCTAAGTAATCTTAGCTTTAAGCTAAATTATTCATCTACAATCATGCTAAAAGCACATTTTTGTTCAACATTTGGTGTTCACACTGGACGACCAGGAAGGGGGTTCTTCTTCTTTTTTTACTGTTTAGCGCATGTCCGCCACCTACAGTTGGACGAGGCCTGGTGCAAAATGCTAAAGAGATGCAAATCTTGCTCCAAGTGTTTCTTTCCCATTTCCATGCGTCACTACCAAATCTGAGTGTTTGATTGGTCAAAGGTTTTTTACCTACAGCCCGAAAACGTCTGTAAAAGTATATGAATGCAAAGAATTTGAATGCAGAACATGTGACGTGGATATACATAGACATTCCATTAGTTCAAGTTGGATTGATCCAAAATCTCGATAGTATTGATCTAAAGTTAGTATCAGATCAACGCTGAACCATAATCGATATGTCCTAATTCTGTATTTATGTTTATCAAGTCATTTAAAAACAGGAAACTTACAAAAAAGATTCACGGCCATAAAAGATAATTGATGATTTGAGGTTCATGTCACATCCAAAGCTTTTATAAAAAGTATCGATATCAACGATAATGATTGGTATCGGATCAATACCCAAATGCTCTGTATCGCCCAGCCCTACTTTCCATTGAAAGTGGTCGCTTGAACACACTTGAACACTACAACTATTTTTGAATGTGCGTCCATCATTTAGTGTTCACATTAGACAAGCAGGGAGGGGCTTTGTCTTCTTTTTCTAGTGTTTATCAGTGCATGACCAGTACCTACAGTGCAGTTAGAAGTTTCAGTGTATTTCAGTGAAATCTATATCTATATGAAATCTATATCTATATCTATGTGAAATCTATATGTCAAAGTTTGACCTGGTTTAGCTTTCAACGTGTGTTCAATGGACGGCTATTTTGTATGTAGAGCTCAAAAAAAGTCTTAAAAACGAGAGTTTTGAAGCCCAAAACGAATGTTTACCCACGTTTACATACATGTAGAAGCCATTGCTTGAACGCGCGTTGCCGTTAGCGGTGTTAACGTAGCTTTATACGTTTATAACTGGATGCACTTTTCTCTCAACATCTTTAACCCCTTAAAGCCTGTTGTCTCAGATATGTGACAAACCAAATTAACTATAAAATTACTTAAATGTAGCACAAATTAATATATTTTTTCATAGCTGGGAATAAATTCAGGTGTTAAACTTTACAGTTAAAGGTTTCAATCTAAGAGGCATAGAATGTTAGGTGTAATGATTTTCATTTTGTTTATTTTCTTTGAATCTTTAGATTTAATGTCAGAGTTGATTCTCTCCAGAGGTCTCCTCTCCCAGAGACATTTTCATTTCAGTTCACAGTCACAGAACATGTAATGCAATCATTTTCACAGAGTGAGTCTATTTTTTTTTCTTGACCTCAATGAACACAACAAGAGACTGCACCAAAGCACAAGTGGAAACTTTTTCCTCCCTCCTGCTCCACAGCTGAGGAGATAAGCCATCTGCAGACATTAGAGAGCTCAGTACAGCAAAGACGCTGCTCTGTATTCTCTCCCATTGACTTCAGCAGCTGAGCAAGTTACATCTGCGTCCCCGGAGCCGGTCCAGACTTCAACAGAGCATGGTGATGCTTTAATAAGCCACAAACAGCATCTCTCATGGCACCAATCCTTTGCTCCTTCATCTCTGTCTCTGCACACCCCAAACACATACACACACCCATGCGGGGACCAGAAACAGTCAGATGGGGGGGCAGAATCGGGGCTGGAGTAATACCTTAGCTGTCAGTTGGAGAGGTCAGCGGAGAAGGTGGGAATGAATGGGAAGGGAGGTTTCAAGGGATAAGTGGGTTCAGTGAGAAACTGCTCTTCCTCGCCCTTTCATGCCGAATCATATCCTATTAAGTGGGTTTTGTCCTGTGATGAGGATGCTGTTGGCGCCCCTTAACAATCCCATTACAGATCATAAAGGGAGCTGTGGATGTGGCCTGAGAGCACTCAGGCTGCTCCTCTAAGGCTGCCAAGCTCCTTGTGTACGGCGACAGCACATCTGTTAAAGGATTTTTTAACTGGAGGTGAATGTTTGGAGTTTTCTTTATATATATATATAGATTTTGTTCCTCTTGGATGCTTCGTGCTCAATGGTTATCGTCACTGACTGGTTTGATTTTGCTCAACTGTGAGTTTCCCTCAAGACGTATGAAAAGCAAGGGCAATCTGACACAGAAAAGCTTAAAGTTAGTGCTTCACTGGACCGGAAAGACCATGGGTGTGTTACCCCATGCTTAAAATGCTTCCTCCTCTCCTCTTCTATAAATCTGTCTTTCTTTGGGGTTTTTTAAACAACTCCTCAGCTATCTGAGCAGAAGAAAAGACTTAACAACATGTTTCCTGGGACAAGGTTGATCTCTATTGTTATGAGTTATTTAATAAAGATTTGCTTTAAACATCTTCATGTGGCATTTTTCTGATAATGGAGGACATAGGAAAATTAAGCTCAAAACTGATTTCTGAGTACTGTATTTTCCTTAGTATAAGTCGCAAGAGCAAAAAATGTCTAATCAAGAAGAACAAAATCATACAATGTTGCAATTTGGGGAGAAAAGTCGAACATTTCAGAACAAATCCGCCAAGCCCAGCGTAGCTAAAATAGATTAAAAAATACTTATCTTTTGATCTGTATAAGAAATATATCAAAGTTTAAGAGGAAAACAATCAGATTATCTTCCACGTTTGTTTTAGACGACACTTCTTCAGCCACTGTCAGTAGCAAATACTCAGATGCAGCACCCTCTAGTGGTTGCTAGAGGAAATATCGCTCAAGGACAATTGGAGTTTACTAGGAAAATAACACATATGAGCCTATTTATGTCTTTAAAAAAATACCCAAATTAGTTGCTCCTGAGTATAAGTCGCACCCCTGGCTGAACTATGAAAAAACTGCCACTTATGCTCAGAAAAATATAGTATTTCTTTTTTTAAATTGTTGTAAATCAAGAGTAGTTGAAGTTGGCAGAGTAACTCGAGTTCCGCCCACAACCCATAGCTAATTTTTTAAATATCTACTACTGCCCCTCTGCAGAAACTATGTCCTAGAAAACTACATCGTTTTGGTTTTAAGTTTTGGCTAAAAACGGCATAATCATTATTAAAAGACCACTGGGACCACTTGAATAAAGGATGAATAGAGCAGGACTTTAACTTTAATTTGCTGAACCCACTGATGATCAAAACCAAGAAACAGCATCACCGTGTGGCTTTTATACACGGCTGAACACCAGCTAACAAATATGGTTAAAGCAGCAGAAAATTCTCAGCAAGAATAAAATTTAATTTACCTTATTCAAGAAGTACCAGTTCACAATCAAGATTACACCCTGGGTTCCCATAAAGGTGCAAGAGAAGGCTCAAATTTAGCAAAAGTTCAGCAAAATGGTTTATGTTTTTTATTATATCCGTCGTTTTAAACCATTTAAAGTTGGCATCATTGAATGTGGTGCAGAATTATTTAATAGCACCACATTACCATGTTTTCAAGCATAACAGTTTATGTTGCTGACCAACAGATTCTATTCCCTGTACTGATCATGCATTAGGGTGAGCTAGTTTTTCCTTGAATGTAGACATGTTTGCGTAGTAAATAAATATATATAACTTTTGTTAAAAGAGATCAGTCAGTTTTGTGCCTCTATCGTGGCTCTTTAACCCTTTAACTGATTGTATGTACTACGATAGATAGACAATAATTAGTCAGAGTTCTTTAATGTGTTCATAGAAACTTTAGAATTCATTTGTAACACGTTACACGTTAGCCACGTTCTAGGTATTACCTGGGTTAGCGAATTCACAATACCAATAACTTGTTTGCAACAAGTAATAAAAACAGACGGATGCGGCTAAAATTACACTAACTCACAACCATTGGCTGTAGAGAGAACTGGACATAGTGTGGCATCACCCATAGAAAACAAGTTACTTGTTCGTAATAACACCAAATGTTGTTNNNAAAAAAAAAAAAAAAAAAAAAAAACAGACTAATGCAGCTAAAACAAACTCCCAGTTTATAGTTCGCACCAGCCACATGCATACATCCAGGCACATGAATCATTCACTTTCACCACAGCCACATTTTGTTTAACTCTAAGGGAGCACACTATAGTTATAAATAAAATGTTACTTACCATCCAGGCTTTCCACCACAAACATTCCAACCACACCAATGTACACATCATCATACATATAGGAAACAGGAAGTGATGTCACATGTCAGAATTGTAAGGTTTATCTTTCTTCTGTTATATTGCTTTTGTTTCAATCTTGTATCTGTTAAAGCCATGCTTAATTATTTCTACTTTTTAGGTTGTTTTCCTCAGACATAAGGCAGGAATCTGATTTGTTTTGAAGAAATGTTTGGTTCATTGGCCTGTGGGAGGGGCTAAGCCTTTATAAGAGGAGAACTTGTGTCAGTCATGGTTGTAGTGGTGGGTGGTAGCTCTCACAGACAGTGATGTTCATTCTGTTTTTATGTTTGGGAACAATAACATCCCATCGTTTTTTCTTTAAGACTTGGTCATCTTATTTTTGAATGTTTCTTCCTTCACTACAAGAAGAACCCCACCACACAACCTTGTTAGTGACACGTATTAAAAAAAAAACAGTCCGACATACTGCACGCTAACCATGTTAGCATAGCGTATTTTGAATAACACCCAAACCCTGTATGACACTTGCCGCTAAAGCAAACGTTATTGTGACTATGCTAACTCCCATCCTTATTACCAACACGTAAAAGAACATTCCAACACGTTAGCCATGTAAGCACTGCGTATTCATAATAACACAGTTTCTCCCAACCTAGCCGGGTTAACCTATTTACTAGGGCTGGGTTAAAAAAAAATCGATTAATCGATTTAAATCCATTTAAGCTTAATAGATCAATAATCGATTCAAAAAAGATAGAAATCGATTTAGCACACAAAGCTAAAGTCTGCTAGCTAGATGCTAGCGTTCAATAGAATTTCCCATAGGATGGCTAATGCTAACACTCGGTTAACCAAAAAATACATTGTTGACTAAATTAAAATCTTTTTTTACTTAGAGCCACTAATTTTTTTAACTCTTTCAGGGAAATAATTTTTAAAGGAACTATTTGTGGTCTAAAAATTTGTTTTTTTCCCCTCATACTGTCGTCTTCTTCTTGAATAAAGTGTACTTCTATGGGGAAATAACTTTGTTACCATGGCTCAATAAAATAAATTACAATAAAAACAAGTTGGATAAATAAGTAACACAGTAGAAGCAAAAAAATGTGCATTGATTTTTATGGTGGGCTTGGTATACACAGACGCAAATCTCCACATGGAGAGCTAAAATTACAATAAAGGGTAATCACAGAGTTGTACATTATTTACCTCACACATTATAAAAGTGGAGCATCGTAGTGTGTGAGTTTACTTCCAGCTCATTTCTATAAAGAACTTCCTCTCTGGGCCAAACTGTGGGAAGAAGTCCCACAACAAGGTCTCTCCCTAACGTCCAAGTAATTGTTAATTATGAACCATGAGCTCTTTGAAAGAACAAAAAAGAGGGATAAATAGCCCGAGCTTTCTAGAAAAGGGGCAATAAATGTGCTGAATAAGAGGAAGCTGTGGAAGTCACCTTGAGTCCAACTCATTTGCAAAACAGTGACATGAGCATTAAACATAATCAAAGTGATTAATATTGTAAAAAGGGATTAGCAGCTGCTGTTTACCTCAACAATTCCTAACCTGTACCCCTCATTGGTAGGCCCCACAGTTGTCGTTTTGAAGCTGCAGCATTCTAACAGTTTGCGACTTTGAGCAACAGTTGCATCCTGGGATGACACTTTGCAGGCTAGACATTCTGCAGGCTCCAGCATCAAAATTAATTATTCCCTCACTTCCTTTAAGTCAGGAAGAATCAGCCTTCTCATTACCCAGACAGCCGTTCTGCTGGGTGAAGCTGTCATAAACGAATCCAAGCAGGTTCAGGGGGTGTCTCATTAAAATGCATTAATTTTCAACACTGCACTGGACACTGCCACAAAGAGAATAGCCGCTTTCTCTCACCGCCACGGGAAGAACAACCTGCAATTTGAACCTGCTTTCTGTGATTCTACAGCATGCAAATGTTTATGCAGTCAAACAGAAACTATGGTTGAAGTCTACTTTACTGAAAAAAGTACCTTTTTCCTGGAATTGTCAAAATAAAACCTATAAAAACAGCAGTTTTACCTAGAAAAGAATTACTTGAGTTGTTATTTTTACTCTTTAAGGACAGATTTTTACATTACATTTTTGTCCAACACTAACATTATGGAAATACGTCTAATTAGAAGTCAACATTAAGACATGAACTTCATCCTCATCAGTGCAACTTGCAACTTGCAATATTGATCAGGAGGAAGTGGTCTCGTGGGTTAGCCAAACCGTCAGAACGCACTGCCAACTGCCTGAGTAAATTGATCATAGAAATGCATAAATAATAAAGTGGCACATCATTCTGACTTTCCATTGATTTTCCCATTACTGGGTGATTGATACAAGCTTTAAATGTCAGGAGAAGCATTGATTACCTGCAGTCCGTGTGCTCACTCCCACCGGCTTGTCATTTTTCCACTCATGCTGCAACCTTTCAAATGGAAGGACTACATTAAAGGTCAACAGGTGCATTTGGTCATCATAACACGTTTTAAGTCTGTATTTAAAGTCATGGGATTGTGAAATTTTAATGAAAATGGAAACCTTTCTATGCTGTTTAACAGTATGGAAGATTTTCATGTGACTTCTTCAAAAGACTTCAGAACATAAATTGATTCTTAAAATGTCTGGAAAAGCAAACATTGACACACCAAGCTGCAGAAAATCTTTAAAACCTTATTACACGTACTTCACTAAAATTGTTGTTTTTCTTCTTTTTTTTACACTTTCTGTTGAGCACGCCATCAAAAAATTGGCCAATCATCTTGAAGCACGGCAGAAGGAGACCTGTTGCGTGTTGCAGAGTTTGCCAGCTCGGGCCTCATCGAGACATTAAAAAAAAATAAGGAATAAGGTCTCGTGATTTTATTTTTTTCAGCTCGGGTTAATAGACAGTCAGCCTTCAAGCTCAGCCACAGAGACACAGAAACACAGCGGAATCTGCTGTCATCCAGACCTGTACCTGGAAAATCTTTTAATAACAATCACTTACACCCAAACATGGAGACATGATTACTGATGTTTTTGTAGAACTCTTCACAATAAATAAACCTGATTTCTCAACATCATTCTAAGTCAGATATCCACAGACACTTTTCCTTATAGCAATCATCCTAAATGCATTAGCTGGTAGCTCCTCCCACATGCGGCCGCGGCGTCAAGCTCAGTAACACAATTTTAACAGGGAATTTGTCATGCGACAAAAGAGGCGCGGGGCAAGCATATTTTTCACACAAATCACGTTCAGTGGGAAACACCTTAACAGACAGCCTCCACTAGATGTGCTTGTATTGTTTTATGAACGTAAAAGTGTTTTTTTTTTTTTTTTCTTTGTGGAAGATGGGAGACCATAGAAGTGAAGTGGAATTGCAGTAATGCAGGAGACCTATTCCTCTGAGGACATTTTTCCCAACATCACCTGACCTGATGTGGAGGATTTGGAGTTCTGTGGACATTTATGTTTGTACAATACCATTTAAATGTTCTGAGAAACGTTTTGCCCCTTTCATGAAGCTTAAAAACGTCATCTTTCATCTCATGATACTAATTTTCTATATGATCATGACGTGGATCGCAAATTGTTTCAAGATAATTGCTTGATTATCAATGATCACAATGTGTAATCCCACCACTAGGGGGAGCAAAGAAAACAAAAGACCATCAAAACAAGAGATCAAGAAACAAACATAAAAAAAAATTTAATAATAAGTGATTAAGCTACTCGGTTGTTTGATTCCTTTTTTTCAACTGAGAAAAAACAAACAAAAACAAAGTAACAGATAACAAAATGAGCATAGATTATTTTACTGTTATGTTACTGTTACTACTTTAGATCACTCGGGTTAACCAAAATGAGTTTGACACCCCCGTTCTACAGACTGTGAGGGTGACAGGCAGGTTTAATCCAGTTGCGTAATCGGGGCCTTGATGGAGGTAGATGAGTGGTACAGTCTGATTGCCACAGGTAGAAAGAACTTCCTGGAGCGGTGGCATTGAAGGAGCCGGTTGCTCTTTAGCTTGTCCAGCATTGTGGAGGGGGGGTGGGAGGGGGAGGGGCCATTCATGATTGCAAGCAATTTTTCTTTAGCTGTCTTCAAGGCCGAGCCCTAACCCTGATAATAGTTTTGATTAATGTTTGGGAAGAGGAAAATGAAAAGATGTACCAATCATTAAATACAGAACCAGACAAATGTATTCCACAGAAATAAGAGATTTTTATTTGTCAAAAAAAGCAAGAAAATACCTCCACAGCTTATAATTGTTTCCACTGTTGTTCCAGTAAAAAGAATAAGAGATCCACTAAATAAATCAATAAATACATTTAAAAGAGTTGTAAAAAAATAAAAATCATGACTTTATTAAAATAGTCATCAATATGTTTAAAAAATGTGCAATTTTACCAAAATAAACATGTAAATTAAAGAAAAAAATCATAATCTTAAATTTATGAGGAAAAAACTTGTTAATTTATGACAATAAGCTTGTGAATGTATGAGAATAGAGTGATGAACTGAAAAAAGGAATGCATTTACAATAATATAGTTTAACTAAGTGAAGTAACTTAGTGAAGTAACTGCTTACAAGGCACTCAGGCTATTTTTTTATTGTTTGTTTGCTTGTATTTATATTTTTCTTAGTAAACAGCCTTTTGCCTTTTAAATTTATGACTAATATCAAGTAAATACTCAATTTAAAACTTATGAAAATATAACTTTATTATTGTAAAATATGGACTTTTTCCTCAAAATTTTATGCATTTATTCTCCTAAAATTTTTATTTGTTTCCCATAATTTTAAAACCTTATTCTTGTTTATCTTAATACTTTTTTTTTTTTATATAATTACATTTTTTAGTAAAATATGACTTTTTTTCTCATTTGCAACACATACAAAAAACATATTAAAACATTCTCAAAAATGTTACATATTTATAAGAAAAAATGATAATTTAAGAAAATAAAGTTATAATAATCTGAAAAAAGTGAAAAATAAACAAGAATAAAGTCTTAAAATTATGAGAAAAAAATGAAAAATATCACGAGAATAACTATATTCTTGTAAAGGTATTTATTTTTATGGTGGCCCTAATACTTCATCATATTATAGTAACATTTTTAACAATGTTTTAATTTGCTTTTTTACTATGTGTTGCAATAAATTTGAACTCTTTGGCCTCAGTTATTTAAAGTGACCCGATGTTCTCTCTCAGGAGTTTACTGAAAATGATTTCCTTCATTTCCATGAAAATATGCCAACTCACTCTAAATATACTTAAGCAAAAGTACAGAACAAAGGAGTACAAAACTTTAATGAGGGAACATAGAAGACGCCAATATTGGAGGTTTTTTCCAGACCTGCAGATTGCTATTGTTAACGTTTATGTAACTCAGTGAGCCTCTGCCAGAATAGTTTGTTCATGTTGATTATGTCAGCACTGCAGCAGCATCTATTTGTTTTCTGCAGAAAAATTGCCTAACTTTCAGGGTACAATTGTGCAATCTCTGATTATATTCTGGCGTTAAATGGATCATATTTTTAGCACACTCAGGAATGTCAAAATTAGCTTTTGCTTTAATTAAGCTTTTTTTCTTTCCAAAGAAAAATCTCTCAACAGTCTGAAAGTGTGAGGGCTAACAGTTTGACAGATGGCTTAGAAACGTGACCAAATTGATGCTAATCTGATTCTTCATTAACTCGTTTTTTTTTTTTTCATCACATCAAATGTTCAGATCATCACAGCTTTCAGATAAATTCCTGCTTTTGAAAATGAACCACATAGAAGTACTCGAAAAGAGGTGGTAATAATAAGCGCTGGGTATGTCCAGCTCTGCTCCAAACACTCACTAATGTCATTTAGAAAGAGTTTGCATTTTGTAATGAAGGGCGAATGCTTTTCTTTACACAGTCCCAGCTGGGATTGAATCAACGTTCCTGCATCATCTTCATGATTTTGTTATAACAGTTGTTTTTGTTACACACTGACACACAATCATATATATATTCTTGCAATATTCTTAGAATAATTTAAACATTTAAACTTAAACATTTGGTTTTAAAGGCCCACTTCAATGAAAATGTTCTTGTGACATTTTCTTTAAAGAAAATTAAGCTTAAAATTGCATTTCTGAGTATTTCTTTATTCAAATCATTGTAAATCAGGTGCTGATGAAAAACGCTGTTTGAAAGAGGTGTATTATATACACTTGGCAGGCCAAAAGCTCCCTGCTGTGCTTAAACAGAGAACTCTCAGCAACAAAAAAGGAAAGGGGGGTGGGGCTTATACGTGTGAATTTTCCTGCGTACAACTCAGAGCCAGTATTCTAATGAACTGCTGCCGCTCGGCGACAAATACGTCCTTGAAAACAACACAGGTATGTGATTTGGGCTAAAAATGTCAGAGTCATAATAAAAAGACGACTTGGAGCATTTCTAAAGATAGATAAAAAGATTATACGAGTGGGATTTAAATATTTCTTGAAACTCAAAAGGGACTTTAACAATGTTGATGATTTTACCAGAAATTGCCAATAGTATAATAAAAAAAAAAAACCAAGGTGATGAACACAAGTGTTAGTAAGCACACACATGTAAAAATTACATAGACACACACTTGTGAACAAAAATAAGCAAATAAAACAGAGGAAGATTTAAGAAAACCTATTTAAACTAAGCTAAATTTAAAGATAAACCAGCAATAGCTTGGAAATGTTTTCATTTCTTTATAATAGCACTAGCAAATTAGTAATTTGCATTTAATATACTGTCTTGTACTTCAAACACACAGTGGTCTTAAAAATGAAATGAAAATCAAAGAAATATCAATTACAACTATAGTTTTTTTGGTAATATTTTATTGCTGTTTATTAATAAAAATGAATCACTGCATTGATTTAAATAGTTTTAACGATGCAGGCAAACAATATTTTAAGTTACTATCATTAACATATTTTCCGCCCTACAGGGCGTACCAGATTGTAAGGCGTAGGCCTACCGTCAATAAATGGTCTATTTTTAACTTACCTCATACATAAAGAAAGCCGAGCTATAAGCTGCATTATACAAGACAAAAGTCAGTCAGACTTTTTTAACTGTGTTCATAGTAACTCTGAAGCTTGTTTGTAACATGCTACATGTCAGACACATTAGAAGTATTAGCCAGGTTAACATTCCTACAAAAACCTGTATCTCCCAGAATTCTTTGCAACATGTTAAAAAAACTGTCTGATACCACTAAAACAAAAATGACTATACTAACTCCTAACCTTGTTAGTGACATGTAAAAAAACGTACAGTGCAATACGCTACACATTAGCCATAATTGTGTGAATGCATTCAATGCATTCACACTATTGAGATTCTTCATTTACGTTTTCTTCCGAACGTTTTTCGGCACGTAAAAACTCAAGCACACTTTATGCGATTTACACAATCTTGGTATCAAAACGTTCAGCACGTTAAGGACATTACTGCTTGTATTTTTGGTTTTCGCAAATTTTACAGTTTTTGCGATATTACGCAATTTATGCGAATTTTCAGCCCTATGTTAAGTCAATGGGAAAATTTTAAACTTTTTACTGCACCTTAAAACTTTTACAATATTGGTATCAAAACGTTCAGCACGTTCAGGACATTAATGCACGAACTTTTGGTATTCGTACATTTTACGATTTTCACGCAATTTACGCAAATTAACGCAATTTAAGCTTTTAATGCTAGTTAATGCAACTTAAGCACTTTACACACTTTAAGCACTTAATACACGTTACACAATTTAAGCAATTACTGCAAATTTAAGCAATTTACGCAATTTACAACAACCGCATTAGCGCGATAATGCATTCACACATGCATTATCGGAGGTAATGCAATTTTTCTAGTTACAATAACAGTTTTACTAACCTTGTTAGTAAAAGTTAAAAAAGAGCAATATTGCTAATGGAAACTTTACTTTGACGACACTAACTACTAACCTTGTAAAAAATGTAAAAAAAACACAGTCAGACATGGTTAAATGTTAGCTCTTTTAGTGTATGTACAATAACACCTAACCTTTCTGGTAACACGTTGAAAAAAGACTAGTATTGCTAAAGCTAATGTTATTGTGACTATGCTAACTCCCAACCTTGTTAGTAGCATAAATAAAACACATTTCTGGACAGCTACACGTTGGTTGTGTTAACGTATTTTCAATAACACCCGGCCTGCTTAGTAAGATGTAATAAAAGACCAATATTGCTAAAGCAAATGCTGCTTTGACTATGCTAACTCCCAACCTAGTTAGTAACATGAAAACAAATACAGTCAAACATCGCTACACGTTAGCTGTGCTACCATTTTTACGATAACTTTCAACTTTGTTAGTGACACGTAAAAAAGAGACTAATATTGCAGAAGCAAATGTTACTGTGACTACACTAACTCCCAACCTTGTTAGTAGTATGAAGAAAACATATTCTGACAGAGCTGCGCGATAGCCATGTTAGCCTATTTTCAATAACACCCAACATTG
>NC_050533.1:21131534-21142163 GCF_002922805.2 Oryzias melastigma
TAAAGCAATTTTTACTGTGACAATGCTAACTCCCAACTTAGTTAGGAACATGTAAGAAAAAATACAGTCCGACACTGCAACACGTTAGCTGTGTTGGTATAATTGCAATAACATTTAACCTTCATAGTGACACGTAAAAAATAGACTAACATTACAGAAGCAAATGTTACTTTGACTATGCTAACTCCCAAACTCGGTAGTAACTCGTAAATAAACAAAGTCTGGCACTTCTACATGTTAGCTATATTAGCCATCACACATCAGCAAACACAACTAGAAATAATAATAATTATTTTATTTATATAGCGCTTTTAAAAGATACTCAAAGATGCTGAAATCCATATGTAATTGCTCCAAAAGATAAGGAGCATTGTTGCTTTTTGAAAAAACTAAGCCTTTTAAATGTGCCTGTGGTGCACAATTAAACCATAGTTTAAAAAGATTGGTTTGTACAAAAATAAATAATGTAGTAAAAGAAAAAATCCACTTCAATGTACTTGTATGGTTATTTATAGAGTTCTATTTTGTTCACAATGAACATAGACTAATTTATGAATATTTTAAGCCACTTTCTTCCACCATCACTTTGTTGCCAATCCTGCCACTCTGTCTGTAGAAAGATCAAAAGCATTTGGGACAACAAAAATTAATTTTATTCATCTTTCAGGGGCCACGTTTCCCAAAAAGGCCTTGAGCAACAGACGGTAAACAAAGTGTCAAGCGTGTAATCCAACTTAAAAACAAATTAACTATTGACTTCTTTTATAATTCAGCAGCAACGGCTGCATTTGCCTAACAGAGCATTCTCACATAAGGATTCAGTGTTAAGCTCCTCAAAGGAAATTATAGTTATGGGACATTCACTGGTAAATCATGAGGGTGTTTGCGTTTAAGGCAGATTTGAGGGACAAACATGGTGAGGAAAGCTGTAATGTACACAGCTGGTCCTCTCAGTGTTGTCTCTCGCTTTACTTTGGGGTTTTTTGTTCCTTCGACAAACATTTAAGAAAAAGCTTCTTACTAATCTCGCTCTACTGAAATATTAACATCTCAATATGCTTTGTGGAGCGTGTGCGCAGGTTAATGAAGCGGGGATTCCCACTTTCTTCAGCTTCCACCACGAGCAGCTCACAGTTCATTTACTGGTTTGCCAGCAACCTATTTATGGCACCACTTGGAGAACATAACAGAGGTTAATGAAGTAGAGGTGAACGTTTTATCACACCTGCTGAGCCTTGTTTTTCCCTCTCTAGTACTGTAACACATGGAAGTATCTCTCATTAATGATGTCCCCCATAGGGCTCATGAAGCAAGTAAGTATTAATCCACAGAGTAGACTTTAATGCTTTGATTCCCACAGGCACGCTCGCCTGATTGTCAAATCATTGTGGAAGCCATGCGTTGCATTTATTTCATACTAATAGCTAGCATTTTGCTGGAGGCTGAGGAAACATGTGTACCATGTACATTACACAGAAAAATGCCAAACCTTGGCAAGTGACGGGCTCAGAAATACTGGAAAGAGCAAGGAAACACACACGGAGGCCTTGAGGCCGCTCCTATGAGTGAGTGACACTGAGGGGAGCGGTGAACAAACGAGAAGAGGGTCAACACATGTATTCTTGAGTTCACTCTGATGAGAATTGAAATAAATGGACAAAGCATTTGGTCAAGTGGCCATCGGGTTTGTATGAAAAGATAATGCGATAATGGAGGCTTAAATTAAATGGATTGACAACTGAACAAACAAGACCCCTTAACCCTTGTGCTATCTTATGGGGTCCAGATGACCCAAACCTTACATTGACGTGTTATCCTTCAATGACAATGTGGATGAAGGTGGACAGGATTTCATGTCTGCCACAGACACCAGTGAAAATCAAAAATCGTTGAATAAAAAAGTTCCAGTAGTGGGTTCCAGATGACCCATTTTTTTATATAAACATACCCAGGATAACACAGGGTTTAACACTGGAGATGTCACAAGCAACTTTCAAATAACAAATGATCTGTGATTGTAAATCTTGCAAGTAACGTGATCTAGCTGATTTTGAAGAAAAGTGGCTTTTTTTATCAACTTTGCACCAATATGCAAAACATTAGTGCTGCTCACTAGATCTGGCATTTTACTATCGTGAAATGTTGCGTATCCAACACATTCTCACCCCCAACTGACGTTTGGTTAAGGACCTTTGCACGTCAGTTTTTAAAGTGCTGGCTGTTTGCAAAATGAAGGGTCCACAACCCTCGATACGCGGTACCGGATGTGGTACTGCACGCGAACTGGTCCTCGGGACATGGCTGGTACCTGTACCCTAACCTGGTAGTGGTACCCTAACCAACTGGTCAAAACGTCAGTATGTGACGACTTGGGAGTGAGAATGTGTTTGCATATTAGCACAAAGACACTTCTCTCCACTGGAATTACATTTATTGTGGAAACGATAGTCAAAAGAACATTGGTGCTAAAGCTCGGGTGTTAAAGACCCATTTTGGTCATCTTTTGATCTATTTTCAAAGCGTTTTTAGTGGTCTTTTAACAATCAAGATGCTGTTTTTAAGCAAAATTAGAAGAAAAAAAAAACGTTTTCGTTTTCTAGGACATAGTGTCTGCAGAGCGGCAGTAGTTCTTTGGAAATTCACCTCTGACTGTTGACACGGAGTAATTCCGGCCTCACTTCCCATAAGCCCTCTGTTTACACTCTCCCCCCACTAGCTCACAGCCCCTAACACCTCCTACGTTAAATTATTAGTACAACAAAATTGTGACCAATCTGAGTGGCTTTCAAAAGGGTTAACCATACCATAATGATGAATGAGATACACTGAAATAACATTTAAAGGATAATATAAAAATGTTCAACCTAAAAATGCAGTTTTTATATACTTACAATGAACAAAAGAAGTCTAATTTATGACATATCATTAAAATGTATCTATTAAAGTTGTTTTTTAAAAGTCCCTTTAAATCTTCATTAATTAAATCTTCATTAATTAAGTCACTCATTCTGCCCTCCTTATCTCCCATTTTATTTCCTGAGCGACCATCACAGCAAACCCTTGGCCACCTTTCGATTTCAACCTTGACGTTGGACAGTCAGAGAAAATGACCTGAAGAGCTTTGTGTGCATAACAGTCTAAATAAATTCAACCACTCAGGTAAATAACTGAACAAAAAGCCAAACAAGAGAAAATCTTTAGCTCAATCTGAAAACAAACAGAGTCAATGAAGCCAGGTTTGAACTGATGGAATGTCAGCAGTCAAAGTGGATGAGCTGGAACGCTGCTTCATGTTAAAGACCCACTCCGATGAAAAGGGTGTTTTTGGTGTTCTTTAGGCATTTTTTGGATGTAAAGAAAATTAAGCTTAAAATTACATTTCTTAATATTTCTATATTCAGATTGTTGTGAATCAGGAGCAGACGAAAGCAGCGTATTTGTTGCATAGAAAAAACGCTGGGCAACTCACAAGGGGTGAAGAAGGGGGAGGGGTGGTTTAGTCCCACCCACAACTCAGAGGTGAATTTCTAATGCCGCTCTGCAGGAACTATGTGTTAGGAAACGCTACGCTTTTTTAAAATTTTGCCTGCAAAGATATTTATAAATCAAACAGAACTGGGAACGATTTCAAAATAGATGAAAAGATGCTCAAATTGGGACTTTTGGTCAATAAAAATTCGGACGAAAAAGTTAATTGAGTCACTAAAGTTTGATTGATTATTTATTTAAACACATAAAAAAGAATAGGAATACAATCAAAATACAGAAAGCTAAAATCTTGTGATTGTGTGTTACAGAAACCCATCTGGGTTTATTCAAGATGGCAACACACCTCTGTCAAAAAATTACATAAAAACAGTAAGTAAACAAAAAACTAGATTGAATAATCTAAACCAAACAACTCTAATGTAACAATTCCAAATAAATTTAGTTTTGTAAAACCTAAATTGGTATACATATCTTCTTTTTTTCTTTTTCTAATCAAAATCAAACCCCATTTTTAGACCTTGAGATAAATGTTTTTTAGGTTATTTTTATTGAATCTTTCTATCAAGAACTCAAACTAATTTATTAATTTGTTGCCACGGTAACTGAAAGAAAACTTGACTCGTGACTTATTTATAAGAGGAAGGTGGAATCTTCCTTGTCTGGCACCATAAAATTAAAGTTGTTTTTTTTTTATTAGATAGTTTTGGAAACAGTTAAAATACTTGATTGATCAATACAGAAAATGTAAGTATTTGATGAATATTGATATCATAAATGTTTAAAAATGGTAATTTTGAAAATAGTGGGTCACTGGGTGCAAAGGAACAAATACCTTTTTTGAAAGATAAAGTTTGGATGACTGATTTGAAGTATTGGTTTTGTTCATCTAAAGTTGTAGTCACCTCATTTTAGATCCAGATAAAGATCTTCTTCTTTAGTTCCCTGATGTGTGAAACCTCAAATTTCAAATAAATAATATTAGCTCAATGGTTTTGACCCATTTCAATTTTCAAGCCTAACAGAAAAAAACTAATTAAAAGCACTACATTAAGAGATACACACATCATTAGGTCACCAAAATGCAAAAAGTCCCTTGAGATGTGGCTCCTTCTGAAAGGTGATAAAACCCGGGTCTGTGAGTCGCTGCATTGTTTAGAGGCCAAATCTGTTTGTGCATCAACAGCGGGCAAACACAGCGGTGCCTTGTAGAAACATGTAATCTAATAATCAGTTATGACAATAACTCTGAGTCTGCAAACAAGCAGGCAGAGTAATCTTGTAAAAACCACTGGGCATTCAGTGTGAGGCTTGCAGAGCCACAGGCTCCACCTGCGCTGTGTCAACGTCTGACACTTGTTACGCATCAGAGTACCTTTTTTTTAGTCCATCAGGAAAATTCATAGTCTACAAAAACAACATGCTAAACAAACATCTTATTGATAGTAACGTTGATTGCCATGTTCTCAATGTTCTGAACAATAATGAAGCAGTGACATGAAGCTTAAAGGGTGTAAAACAAACCATATGGTTAACGACAAGCTAATAACTAATGATCATCACGTTATTCTAATGAAAACACTGCTGTTATGTGACAGATGAACCACCAAACAGATGGGTAACCTTTCATTTTCCGACTGACACCTCAAATTAAACAGACCTCAAATCATTTCACTGCTTTCATTCTATATGGTGTCAGATGGCATAGATAATTACTCTTACAGCACAAAAACACTTACTTTATGCATGAAAACTCTTGTTTCAATTAACTGTAAATGAGAACTGGACCGAGTGAGTGTGATGTCACCCGTAGTAAATGGCTTAATTCCATCTCCGAGTAAGTTAAGTCTATTTAGTCGCCATTGTTGGGTGATGTTGGAGTCAGAAGACATTAGTAGTCAGTCCGAGTCGATCAACGTTTCTATGGCAACCACTTTTGCCAACCAGGATATGTCAATCAAAGGCTTCGAACATTCAACCAATAGACCAGGGAAAGGCAACTCAACACATGCCAGCATGTTTTCCAACATACCCTGCTCTACCATGTTCAACTGGCTGGATACACCTGAACCATGTAATCAGTCACGAGTGGGGCTTGGATATCTGGAAATGATGCCCTCGAGGCCTGGAGTTGCCTATCCCTGGCTTAGACTGTAAACAAATATGGACAAAGCGCCTGTGACATCACCCATAGAAAATGCTTTTGCTCCAGCTCCAGCGAAATTCCACCAATTTAGTTTCTGCTTTACGGGGGCCGCCATTCAAAGCCAGTCGACAACACTGATTGGTCTGAGTCACGTTTCTAGGGCAACTACTGTCGCAAATCATGAGTGAGCTTGTTCAAAGTCTACTACACCCCTTCCACTGAAAGCGAGCTCAGGAGAATCTGTCACTCAAACGTTGGAGGTGGGGCCACCACATACTTTTACTGAAGCATCTGATTGGTCAGTTTATATCTTAAATAGCTTGCAATGAATAAAAAGGTATCAGAGCAAAAATGTTTATTCTGACTGAGAATTTGCTGTTTCTTTCTCTATTGAGGTCTATGGGATTTTGGTTTCTTGGAACCAGTAGGTACTTCCTGTTTGGGTAAAGGGGAGGCGTCAATGACTCCAGTTCTCACATAAAGTCAATGGTCATTCCTGATCAAATATTGTAAGACTCTGAGTTTAATATCTTTCATCAAGAGTCTTCGTGCTAGCTTAAATTACAAAAGGGGTTTGTACAAATAAACTCCTCCTGTGTCCGAAGATTTATAACCCTCTGTAACAGTAAAACACGTACAAAACAAGAAATCTTTCTGCTCTTATGTTTTCTCTCAGCTGTTGTACAACACAATAAAAAACGTCTTCTTGCTGTCATATTTACATTTTTCTGTTTTTGTAGTCATTTTGTTAGTTGTTCATATACTGTAAATATGGGTAAAATCAAGATTAGCATTAGCTTCCCTTTTTCTTGTAAAACTTTGTCATTTGAATGTAAAGTATTTACTAAAAAGTGTTGTGAATCCATTTATTCAAATCATGTTGTAGAGATTTAAAAGTGTAAGATCTTTTCCATGAATCCAACACATACAGATACACTAAATTACACAAAAAATTGTCACGTCCACTTAACCTTTTAACACCGGAGCTTCAGTGCTTTTGTTTATGCAGATTTTTCTCCTTCACAATCTACTGGAATGACGTTGATCGTGCTAACGGTTGAAAAGTTACAGTATGTTAAAAATATGTGTTTAAGCGTCACTGATGACGCCTCATTTGTTAAAGGGTTAAACAAACACATTCACATGAATTAACAACCACACAATCGATTTTTTAAATTAAAGTTACTCCTTTCTTTTTCCTTTGCTTTTAAGTATTTATTAGATATCAACGTCAATGTCATCCATCCATTGATTTATCAGCTCCATACTACTGAAGTACTATTCAGTCAACGCTGGTTGGTGTCGAGTGAGAAAATAATTTCCTCCTTCAACAAATTTCAAAGAGCATATTTAAATTATTCATTTTTTTCTGCGAAAGACCACTAAAATCTTAAGGTTTTTCTCAGAAAACTAGCTCTGCTGTTTCTGAGAAGAACTACATATTTTGCATTTCGCCTAGTGCTAAAAGCCTGGACAGTTGTTTTGCACGGTGTGTAATTACAAAATCTTGTAGAAATATGAGCTCACTTGTGGTTTTAAACATGAAAATGAATGCTTTTAAAATCCAGTCTGATTCAGAGAGAGTAAACATGATCATCTGCCATCTTCCCAGCTGTAAATAGTTGAGCTGCATTGTGGGAGCAGGTCTGCTGGGAACTAATGTTATAGCCTCATATGCAAAAAGCATCAACAGGGGATGGTGTGCATCACTTTATGTTGATTTTGTGGATGGATGACTTTGAGAGCACTCTGGTTTTGGTAAGTAAACACGCCCTTACTGTTACAGCTAAAATGACTTGATAATTTATGCAACAAATATAGAGGTTAGGAGGGCGTTTAAAGCTCACTGCATCAAAAAAAAATTGACATAAAATTAATATTATTTAGAATTAAGTTGTTTTTAAACATCTTTTTGATGAAAGTAGTCACTGAAGATGCTGAAGGTTTCTGAAGAAAATGGTGACGCAATTCATTTAATTGCTGAAAGGATTTGCTAAAAAAAAAAAAAAAAAAAAAAAAAGCTATTTGTAAAATATTAAATTTGCTAAAAGACGGGATATTTGTTAAAAAAAACTATGAAAGAGCACTTAAGTTAATCTAAACCTCTGATTTTTTTTGTAAAATTGCTTAAAAATCCCTAACACAAGCCAATTTTGCACAAACATTTAGTGTTTTGCTTAAATATGAGCTAAACTCCAAATTAGCACAAAAAAACCTTAGTAGATGCCAATTTAGCCAAATAAAGTTAGCTCATTGCTTAAGTACTAGCTAAACTCTAAAATAGTCTAAAATTCCTCAGTAATCTAAATTAGTCAAAAGCGTTAGCATGTTGCTAAAATAAAAGTTAAACTCTTAATTAGCCTATAAAACCTCAGTCGATAACATATTAGCCAAAAGTTTCCATGTTGATAAAATATTAGCTAAACTCAAAATTAACATAAAAAACCTTAGTAGATGCCAAATTAGCCAAAAAAAGTTAGCACATTGCTTAAATACTAGCTAAACTCCAGAATAGCCTAACGTTATCTTGTTGCTAAAATAGAAGCTAAACTCTTATTTTGCCCACAAAAAGCCTCATTAAATAAATTAGCCAAAAGCGTTAACATGCTGCTAAACTATAAGGTAAATTCAATTTTTTTTAACTACTATAAAAGACAAAAACATATCCCATGAATATATTTAAAAGTTTGCTGCTAATCTACTTAAAATGTTGAAATTTAAGGACTTTCAATTCATTTCCTATAGTGCATATTTTGCTCAGTATTTCAAAAAACTATAAAGTTTATTAATACCTAAAATACAAGCAGTAATGTTCTGAACAACCTGAACGTTTTGATACCAAGATTGCTGAAATTGCTAAAAGAGTGGTTGAGTTTTTACTTGCCGAAAAATGTACGAAGAGGAGCAGGAGGATCACAAATATCAACAAACTTTGCTTTACTTTATGACAGCAAGTAATCATTTCAAATCGTGAATCTCAATAGATGAGCTATTCTCACAAAAATGTTTTGAAAATTAGCAAAAACATTTTCCCACCAAAAGCGTTTTTTAGGTTTCACGGGGGCAGCCATTTTGAAATGATCAGGAAAAGCCCGTCTACTGCCCCTAGTGGAATGACGAGGAACTACATGGGAGAAATTAAATCCAATAGGTTTTAAGCCAATTTTGAATCATTCTAATGAGATAGAAAACACATGAATGCTTGAGGTTAAGAATGCCTTTATTATTTATTATTTATTGGGGATAAAAAACATTTCCAAGCATTTAAAATTCATGTTTCTGATCATCCATGAGCTGTCTTTTGGTCTTAGAGTGGTTGCCTGCCCATGTGATGATATTTGATGCAGGCTGCAAACAAAGCCTGTGTTTGCCTTATGGGTGATAACAAATGCTGAACAAGGAGGCTGAAGTGGTGCTTGAAAAAAAATACGCGTGAGACATTCGTCCTTCAAGTCGACGAGTTTGAGCAGACGAGTTTTATTTTACTTTGAGATTTTTCCGTTTTGTCAATGAAAAGGCCTCTTCAGTTGCTGAGTTTTTATATCTGTGTCACATCATGTGCTGCTGGGGTATGAAATCACAGTGACACTGTGACAGTTTGAATCTGATGTTTATTTATTTATTGCTTATTTTATTGCAGAATCCCATTTAGAAGGGGAGGAGCCAAAACAATAACCATTAAAATCAATTAATTTTTAAATGAAGGAAAAAAACAACATAAAAAATGTCATATGTGAACATTTTCTTTGCTACTTTAGTTGAGTATCTAATAAAAAGTCCAGATGTAGCTGAAGCTGGAGCTCATTTAGCTCTGAATCTACAATGTTCATGTGTTATTGCATAAAAGTGACTATCAAAAGTTAAAGGACGGTTGATAACTTTCATCCTTTGCAGCTGCTTTAACATCCAAACTAGTAGTCTCCAACCTCTCTAAGGCTACAGACCGGTTTAATGTCAGACAAACTTTCACGGACCGGCTTGTATGAGGCTGAAGTTGCCGTCTGATTTTATTATTTTTTTATTTTCATTTTTTAAGCTTACAGTTTCCCTTAACTTTTAAGGGTCAAATTTATCCTCATTCCTTGTAAAATATCTGCTGCTGCCTTAACTCTACAACACGTCCGCTATAAAAAGTTACACCGTCACTTTTGCTGGATAATTTTTACCCCATATAAAATACCTAATAAAAAGTATTTCTCATAAAAAATAGGTAACATATGACAACACATGCAAAATTAGAGTAGCTTTCTTTTATTTTCAACGTATGTAACAAAATGGAAAATACAAATATAGGAAGAACCTAAAAACATGTTTGAAAATTACTGAAAAATTAAGAATTTGAGAAGAAAAAATTCCTAAAAAAACAATAATGATACTGGAGACTTGGTCTTTGGTCCACCCATTCGTGGGACACGTGAGACTTTACCCAGTGACACTCAGGTTAAACTGTATTTGTACATAACGTTTCATATAGCAACCACTCAAATGAGAAATAGATTTTCTATTAACTCATAGCTGTTGAAAGTGTAAAAGCTTCGGCTTAAATACAAAAACCAGTCGCTAAAATTTCTCGTAACATTAGACAGCCAAATATTGAGTATCATACATTATTATCATGGTGTGTGGGAACAACTGTCACAATAAATCAAGATTTGGAGTAAAAACTCATAGTTTTTGTCTGTTAAATGCAGATTTCTTTCATTTTGAAGTTGAAGGCTCTTTTTGTTTCCTCACTGATTTTTTTTCTGTGAAAAGAGACTTTCCAAATAAGTTTGTTAACTTTTCTAGCTTGGGGGTTTCAATTTAAGAAAGTTGCGGATGTTATTTGGAGATCCGCAGCTTGACGTGAGTCAAGAATGCGTTGGATGTGTTGGAGTATCCAGTAGTTTTTGAAAATAAAACTTCCTTTAAAATCAGATTATAATGTATTTTATTTATTTTTTATTTGTGTCCTGTACCAACTGTTGTCAGAAGTGTTGGAGACAACTGATCTAAAC
>NC_050533.1:21142203-21196849 GCF_002922805.2 Oryzias melastigma
ACCTTCACATTTTACTAATAAACTCCAAACCGGCTGAAACTTCCAGTTGTGTTGATGCAGGAACCTGAATGGAGATTCACTTCTCTTTGGCATGACAGGATGTAGCTCAGAATAATGAGGGAGTGTATATTCCAAGACTATTATAGCCAAAAACACAACATTGGCCCAAAAGAAAAAAATCAGGTTACCTTTTTTATATTATGAGGGATTGTGTGTCTATTTTCACACCCTCCAGCTTGAGGGTCTGCCCAACACTCAGCAAGCATCTGCCCCACAATTCTCTGAATCTGTTGGATCCTTTTGCAACCTTCATCATCCAGCTGAAGCTATTTCAAAGGCCGAGCCTAGATAATAATATTATTTAAAAGACCATTGAGTGTTAATTGGAAGAAATTTATTTAAAAATTCAACCAGACTCCCCACCTGTTTTTCCACTGCTGGGGCATGTCCAGCTCCACTATATTCAACCTGCACATGTGCACTTTTCCGGCTAGATTTCATCTTCTAAATGAAATAATTAACATTTGGAAACTGATTACAATAAAAGCCTCTAATGATCCGGCAGAATGGGCGCCAAATGCATACAAGGGAAGTTCGGGAGATGAACACCCTCCCTGCTCATTTCTCAGAGCTGCTTTTGGCATCCAAATTCAAGCTTCAATCTGGCAACTCCATCAGAATTAGAAGAAAAAAACACACACACACAAGCGAATCCCCGTGACTGTTATTTTTCTGGGCAACACTAAAAAACAGAAATGACTTTTTTATTTTCCCATCAGACTGTTCTGAAGATGAGGTGAACCTCTGAGTTGCTGACATGTTTTTGCCCACTCAGTTCACAACACAGAACCGTGTATGAAAAATTCATCACAGCAGAACTTAAATCACAACCTCGGAGCGAGAGCCGCGCGTGGGGGTGTGAGGAAACATGGCACGAACATGTGAGAGGAGGAGGGAGGGGAGGGATGGAGTGGGGGGACTCACCCTGCGAGGAGATCTGCAGGTACAGCCGGGGGTCCGCAGCCCGGATGGCCTCCGTGTACCGGACCTCCATCCCGGGCACCTGCGCCTTCTTCTCGGGCATGAGCCGAACCCTCAGCCGCCCCCCCTCGGCTCCCAGCCACCACTCCAGGATGGTCGTGAGGTCCATCTCCAGCATGAGCTGCGGGGCCTCCTCGTACACGGTCAGCCCCCCGCATCCCGTTTTGATCAGCTCCTCTCCTATTTCCACCACCACTTGGTTGGATTTCCTGCTCGCCTTCGTCAAGCCCAATTTCAGAACTTTGGACAGCGCCCGCTTGTACACAAAGGGGAGCTGTCCGTCCGAGGACGCGTTCCCCGGTGCTGAATCCGCAGATCTGGGCTCCACAAAAGTAGCTATAATTTTCTGCAAAGGTGCGCAGTGCATCTCCAAGTTTGCGCGCACTGAGTAACATCCGCTGAAAGTCTGGCAGTCCCCGTTCAGAGGTCTCTTCACAAACTCCGCCAGGTAATAGCGCAGCAGAGAGGGCACGGCGAAATCCACCGACAGATCCTTCCTCTTTTTCCTGGAGATGATGGTCTGGTTCATGTCTCTTTTGCCCCCGGTCTCCCCGCTGCTGCCTCCGCCGGTGCTGATGTTGCTGAAGCCGGCAGCGGGGAGCTCAGCCCGCGCCGCGGTCCTTGGCGACGCGCAGTGAAGCCCAGCCAGAAACCCAAACAGAACCCAAATCATGGCGCGCATGGTGTAATCTGAAGAATAATCCTCCAAGCATAAAAAAAGAATAATCTCAAAGTGGGGGGAACGTGCGTGTCCTGCGCCTCCTCGCCGGTGCGCCCCCGCTGCCGGATCTCACATTCGCTTCCTTCTGACTGTTGCTGTCTTCCCCCTTTTCAGACGGAAAAAAACGCCATCCCCCACCAGCACCAGCAGCAGCAGCACCTTCACCAGCACCTCTCCGGTCTCCTCACGGACGCAGCTCTTCTCGCGGCGCTCTCCGGGACGCTGATTTATATGCTGCTCGGGTCCGCTCCGGTGCCTCTCAAAGACTCCCCTGTCTCTGGTGACGGCGGCACAAGTGGTCCCTCTGTCAGCAGAGGGATGCGGCGTCGCTCCCCCCCGCAACTAAATCACGCGTTTGTTTGGAAACTTTACAATAGAATCAATAGTCTGATTTTTTATTTATCTTCACTCCTCGATGCGTGATAGTTGGATGAAAAGGATCTTCTAAATATCTAAAATAAATAAATCCCTCAGCATCCAGGAGCGCGCACGAATCTGACGCACCTTTTTGTTCCGCTGCATCTTTATTAAAATTTCAAATGCCTGTAGGTTTTTTTTTTTAGCAGCACCGCCCCCCACCCCCCAAGTGGATCATTTTACGTGTCCGGAAATTAGATTGGATTATTCAATCTGAAAGAGTTTCTCAGGGAGTCCTTTTGCTCTGCATCCATCCGGCTGCGCGCGCAATTACGCATCCAGAGAGCCGGTTCTTTTTTATTTATTTTTATTATTATTATAATTATTTATGTATTTTCGGGTTTTGGGGCAGGAGGGGACGAGGTGTTAGTTCACGCTCCCGCGCCTCCACCTCCTCCACCTGAACGCCTCCCGCCCCGCCTGGCCGCGCGCGCGCAAAAGTTGATCAGAGAAGACACCCGCCAGATGGCGTCGGCACACATGGTTATTCGCAGCACCTCACTGTCACTGACGAATCCATTCATCTCCTAATTGCTGGGAGTTTTTGCGCCTCCCTTTATTAGAGTTTAATCCGCTGAGAGGGATTCCAGATGTGATGAGAGAATAGGTGGGAATACATGAGAGGAAGAACTGGGAGAAATCATGGAACAAAACAAGAAACCTTTGAGTGGTTTGGGGACATCATAACCTCTTCTTCGTGATCTCAGATTCCTGGTAATTGGCATAGATCTCTATTGCTTCATCTTACAGACCCAAAGCGCTCCACAGTCATTGTCTGCTGCCTAAAGCTACGTTTACGCCGCCCTCTGCCACGTTTAAGCGACCGCTTCCAATGAAAAGTCTATGTAAAGGTGTGTTTTGGTCTTCTGGATTCAAAACTAAGGCTGGGCAATACTGAGCATTTGGTTATCGATCCAATACCGGTCAATATCGCTGATATCGATACCAATATCAATACCAAGATTGATATTTTTCGTAAAAGGGGTGGATGCGATATGAATCTCAAAATCTCAATTGTTTTTAATTGCTGTGAATGTTTTTTCTTTTTTTTAGTTTCAATTTTGTAAATCACTTAATAAACATAGTAACAGAAGTAGGAAAAACATTTTAAATTAAATGGAATATAGTTTATTAAAATAAAAACTTCTTGAAATTAAATGAAAAGTGAAGAAGTGAATGTAAAATAGTCTAGAAACCCACAAAAACAAACAAGTAACTATGATAAAAAACTAAATCAAAATGTTTAACGATTTAAAAATCGATACTAACTTGAGATCAATACGATCAATGATTTGGATCGATCCACCCAGCACTATTCAGAACTATCAAGTGTAAGGTTGTCACTGCTAATCTCTGTGTTCGTTGTTGAGAAAGAAAATGAACAAAAAAATAACTAAAATGTAGTCCTGTTGAAAAAGTTGAATCTGAGTCACACATAGTACTCTGGACCTCCGCCATCCAATGACAAAATGTAAATCCTGTAAATCCTAAAAAAACACAGTATAAAACTATAAGAAGCCTTCCTACATTTAGCCCCCCAAACAAAAAGACATGGGAAAATAGTGTCTTCAAATTCGTATATTACTAACCCTCGATGATGTCATCAATAGTCGCCGGTCAGCTATGTTAGTGCATAGCTGCTAGCGCTCAGAAATACATAAGATCAGTTTTATCATTTTAAAAAGTCACCCTAAAACACAAAATCTTTACTTAAATTTAAATGTAAACTTCTGTGCTTTAGGGCACACTCACGTTCTCCTCCTGTGCAACACGGAACACCCTTGTGACAGAGGGATACCCAGTCATAGGTCCCTACAGCTACCCCTTAATAAAACAATTTTGGACCCCACTACCCCTCCAATTGCCCCTTCAATTGGAGGGATAGGGGAAGAATTTGGATTTGGCCTACACAGTAGGTTTTAAATAATTCTGGCCAGGCAGATAAAGGTAAATAATATTTTTTTTGCCGTAATCATGTTTACAACAGTTGGTACTTCTGTGTTCTGAAAAGAACGCCACCCACACGTCACTACCAAATCAGAATCCCTGACTGATCAAAGTTCAGCACTGTCGCAACTTAGCGTCAAGAAGTTCAACCGGTTGAACTATCAATAAACAACTATTTTCTACATAGAGCCTGGACTTGAAAACTTGCATGGCGAGAGTTCTAATCCTGAAATCCTGAAATTTGGATTGACGTGCGTTTATGTAAACCTTTTATTGAAAGTGGCTGATGTGAATGCGATTTCACTCACATTTAAAGGCCATTTTCAAGCTCTACATACAAAAGATGCGACAATCAAAAACCAGGTTAAGGTTTGATCAATCAGGGACTCTAATTTAGTAGTATGGGTGGCATGTCTTTACTTCATTGACAGTGGCGGACTTCGCACTGTTTTTTATGTTGGTTTTTCCTTCATTTAAAAATGCCTTCTGCAGCAGTTGTAATAATAAATTAACAATTTATATACTTGTTGAGATTAAATGTCCACTAACGTCTTCATTGGTCCACTAGTAGACAGAATCCATGTCAAGAATCCAAATGCTTTGATGAGTACTTAAAGGATGACCAAACAGGGAAGTTGGAGGCCGACTCCACCCACACCTGAAATGTGAAAATCCAGTCAGGGGGATGGGGCTGAGGAACAGGATGTTATTACTAGAGCTGCAGATCATGACATGGGACTTAAATGGTTTGACCAATCACAAAATTCAAATGTAATACCTCATTTCAACCTGAAGAGGGCATAGACGGTTTTTCACTATATTTTCAAGAATTAAACATGTTTATTTTAATTTGGCAATGACCAACAGACAGCACTTTTAAACCCCCATTTATAGCCCCTGTCCCGTGGGATAAGATCCCAGAACATTAAAGAGAGGACAAACAGTTTCCACATTCAAAGTTAGGCTGAAAACATTCCTCTTTGGAAAGGCCTACTACCAGGCAAGCTAGTAATCAGAGAATATTCAATTTATCTTTTCCTTACCTACTGTAATGAATTTTGGTGAATAATTCTAATTTTCATTATATCCATTACACATATTTCTCCTCGGAACTCAGCAGAGAGAAGTTGGTTTGATAAACCGGGTCAATTCCCTCTACTGTAGCTCTGGTGGGTCTGGATTAATATTGATAGGCAAACCTTTTTTTTATTTTCTATCACCGTTATTATCCACATTAGTACTGGGGTTCTGTTCTCTATTCTCATTTACTTCACCTCTCCTCTATTCTTTATTATATAAGCTCTCTGTGCTCCTGCTTGGTGCAGTGTGATTCACGTGTTGTTCCTCTTCCCCACTCACCAGGGCAGTGGGAAAGATTTCAGATTATGCTCTTGTTCTTGGCCGTGGACCTCACCTCCGGCTCGTCTTGACTGTGGACCTCGCCCCCACCTGTCCCCCAGTCCTATCTGCCTGAACACTATTCAAATATGTAGTTGTAGAGTTTGATAAGCTAATACTTATTTAAAAGTCCGTGGAGATGATATCTCCTTCGTGTGGGCATCACTGAGGTTTCTTCTTTTTCTTGAATCTTTTTTTTTTAAGGAATTTTTAGTTTGTTTTAGTCTGTTTAGTTTAGTTTAGCAATCAGCTATTGTTTATATTTTATGACCGACTTTCTGCTTCTGTACAATTACCGACATGAAGCTCAATGAGGCAATTCCTTTTTTTTATATTGGACTGTATAAATAAAATTGAATTGAATTAAATTATAGAGGTCAATAGTAAAAAAAAGTGGATTTGGGGTTTGGTTAGCCTTTAAATATGCGTCAAATTCCCAGTGTGTCCATCTTAAGCCGGGCTCTCCAAGCCACTAAACCTGCTTAATGGTCTCAATGTCTGGCTCATTGTGGTGGACTAGAATCAGGAACCAATTTTGTGATCAAATAAAATGTGAATTGTGTTTTTGGCAAAATGCATGGGAAGAGCCAGATGATCCTCCAATGTGTTTGAATTCAATGTTGTGGGACAGATAACAATAAGGCAATCTAGTTGTTCTGTCATGTTTGGAAAAGGACAAATTAGAGACATCGAGTAAAATAATAAATAAATGTGCTGATCTCTGAGCGTGCTGACAACCCCCTCTTTTCCGTAAAAGCTGCTCCAGTGATGAGCACAAACAATATTTAGTGGTCATCAAGAATCCTCTTTCAGGGAGAAGACAAGAAGCCCACATGAAATGATTATAGGGAAAAATCACTTCCATAGCCACTGACAGCACAGCCATTTGTGTGGATAGCCAGTATTTTTATTTTTTTTGCCAGATAGCCTCCCCCCCATCACCAGCAGAGCTGAGCACGCTGCACTGCAGTTGTGCTTGAACCCACCCTGCCTTTAATATTGCCAACCCACAGACTTCACTGCTATCGCTGATGTAATCCCATATTCACTGTTATGGCCATTTCTCCTGCTTAACACAGCGGCAGCCCACTGATTGGACACTGGGAGTCCCTATTTAACCCATTTAGAATTGAAATTACTGCTGTCATAAAGAGATGATATGGAGGAGCAAATGTAGAAGGACCTGAAGCAGGTGGGGGGAGAAACATGAATGATCCCATAAGTGAGCTGAAGCATCACTTAAAGCCAAAACATCACTTTAGAAAATTGTGTTTTTAACGTGTTTCTGTCATTTTTATCATTATGAAGCACATATATAAAGAAAATTAAGCTCAAAATTGAATTTCTGAGTTTTTATTTATTAAAATAATTGTAAAATGCTACTTTACTTTCTACATATGAAAAAGTTTACGACTTTTGACAGATTTCAAATGACTTCCTTTCAAAATAAAAGACACCCTGTATAACACAGGTTCATCTCAGTGCAGCAAATGTAGTAGAAGGTAGTGTGATGTCAGCAGGGATTATATAAATTAAAGTGCAACTCTGCCAGAAATATGTAATTCTAACTAACAAAATGTAAAAACAAGCTCTTTAAGTTACACAACCATATTTTTTTAATCATATGACACACTTAAAATCCTGGAATATGTCCAGTATGAAATCAGCCTTGTAATCCGGTGCACCCTAAATATAAATTCTAGCTTCGCTTACTGACTCCAATTGATTTTATGTGGTCCATATTCGACGTAATAAACGTAATAAAGTTGAATGAAGTGTAAGTTTGATTTATTTTTAGCGTTACTACTTACATTTTAAGAATACATACGTTGCTTCTTGATCTATAAAGTCTACCTTATCTGTAGTAGCTAATTGATCAGTACTGGCTACTCAATCTGTAGCTGCTGCCCTATCCGTAACAGTTACTTGATCTGAACGGCTTACCAATCTGTAATGACTACCCAATCAGTAGAGGTTTCCCGATCTGTAACAGTTGCCCGATCTTTAACGACATCTCAATCTGTAGTGGCTGCTCGATTTGTAACAAAAACTTGTGTGTCTTCTGAAGTTAATAACAATAATATATACGGAAAGTTTATTATATTGAAAAAGTTTATTTCAGAGATGACAAAAAAAATAAAAGGAGGAAGGAAATGTTAATGTTCAGGACCGCACGATCTTTACTGTTTGTCCAAAATAGGACCCAACTCTTCTTCTGTTTACTCCCAAAGGAACAAGGCTATCGCCATTCACCAACACTGCAGTAACTCAGTTTAAACAGACATGTTTTTGGTGGGGGAAGTAGCTGCAGACCCTCAAGGGAATCTCCTTCCAAGTAAAATTTGCTCAGTTCTCCTCTTTTCCTGTTGCCGACATATAAAAAACAAAAGAAAAAAAGATGAAACAGGAAGAATGACTCTCACTTGTGTGGGTTTCGTTAAATCACGCATTTCTAAAATTTTCATTGTCTGTAATGACCACAATATATAAAGTGTTGAGAACAACAAATTCATATGATCAGAGTTATTCACTGTTTAAATGGCTTGACGATTGTAAAGGAGGAAGAACTGTCAGGAAAATGTTACAGAGAGTGGAATTTTTTTTTTGTTTTTGGTTAGTATTCTTTATTTTAAATATTTCCTAAGGAATTATATGTTTTAGAATATTAGAACAACAAATGTTAAAAAAGGAACAAACTATGGGAGCAAGTCTAAATCAAATTACTTAACTGTCGCAATAATGGCCACAAAGAGGAAGTGACATAATATTCACATGTAGGGACTGATCGGGTAGTCGTTACAGATCAGGTAGCAACACACACATTGTGTTCAAAAAGAAGATGTAAAAAATGCCACCTACAATCAATAAAAAAATAAAACTTAATTTGTTTGTGTTTAAGACATTCTATCAAACATGTTTCTTATTACATTCACTTTAATTCCTGCAAATATTTATCACTAAAAATAAATTTAAGTCAAAGTCTTCAGCAGTTACGTCTATTAGACAGATGGCTATTTCTGTTTGTTTTTTGTAAATCTGTATGGACTTGTAGGAAATATTAAATACAAGTTAGGGATTCAAACTTAAAATGTAAAAGAGTTGAGAAGATTATTGTGCAGAGGGTTCATTTAGTCACTAATCTGTACTCACAAGTAAAAAACCACCAGTACAATGTAACACAGGCGGCTCCATTTTTGTGCATAATGTCTAGCATTAGTGCTGATTCTGCTCCGTTACTACCTGGGTCACACTGACTGCCTGCAGCCAGCCTGTGTGCGGCTAAACGCTGGTTAATCTCTTTGAACAAGGTATCTGCAGACTCAGACATGAGGGGACAGCAGATGGTCTTTAGATTGAATGGAGGTTTGATTGCGCTGGTGCTCAAACAAATGAGCAGTGGAAATGGTATAACCATTCACAGAAACTCCGCAATATCTGGATTTATTATTAAAAGATTGAACACTCCCTTAATGTTAGTCAAATTGATTTTTAACTGGAAAATCCTCAAATTAGACATTCCAGCTGGAATTCCACGTCTTCCACTGAAGTGGCTTTGATGACCTGATATCCATGTGCATGGTAATGGTTCAGATAAGTTGACAGAGCAAAGAATTCGACGGGCTGAAGCCTTTATGAGCTGAGATAAACGGCTCTTTTTTACTGCTTTTGCTGTATTCCTGGTAATAGGCGTTGACTCTCAAATCCATTTACCAGACTGCCAAGAGGAACTTAATTACTTTCTGACTGATGACTTTTTTCAACTCTTCAGTCCTCATAAAGCAAATGAACCAAAAGCAAAGTATTTATTTCCATATATATGCTTGTAACTCACCAGCTTCGGTGCTTGCTTCATTTGAGCCATGTTTGATGCCCAACTCATAGCACAGAAAAAAAGGGAGTGGGTGTGTAATAAATTACAGATAGATAAGTCCTTACAAAGACCCTTCCCCCTCAAGCACAGCTTTTCAAGGCAGACAGTGGACCTTTTAAATCAGTAACTGAATCAGATCACATAGATCCTTCGCACAAACATCACTGCAGCTCCAGGTCGCTTCTCTTTGCTGTTTGCAAGGCCTCAGTGTTGATCACAGCAGGAGATAAGATGAATGTCAAATCACAAAAGGAAAAGTTCCACTAGATTAATCATTCCACCTCAATTTTTACTATTTTGCAGCCAATTTTTTAGGTTATTTTTAGGGGGTTGTTCAAGATTATAGCATTTTCTGCACTTAAAGCAGACCTAAGAGTCTTAAGTTTTCTCAAAATCTGGCTGTACACATAATAATAATGAGCCTTATGTGTGTACTGAGTTCCAAAATCTGTAAAAATGTTGTGCGACTTTGGTAAGCTCTTCGCTTGATTAACCATTGGACCTTTTCCCTTTGACACAGGGACCCAATACGTAGACCCTGTAGCCTAAAACAATCAGAGAACATTACGTGTGCTTACCTTTGCCACGCAAAGCTGCTAACAATTCAACACCTTTGAACTTATGGAGGAAGCAAGAAAATGAACTACACCAGAAAATGACCTCCAATGGGAAATGCATAAGACAACAAACTGCACCAGAAAATGCATAAGAAAATGAACAACACCGGAAAATGAGCAGAAAAATGAACTGCACCAGAAAATCTACAAGAAAAAGAACTGCACCAGAAAACGCTCAAGAAAAAAAAGTCCCATAGACTTCCATTGAGAAATCAACAGTTATTACTCAGTCATTTGTTCTGATACATTCTCCTCTTTATAATCCTAATTATTTTAAAAGATATTTCTTCTTTATTGCCAGTTATTCAAGTTATGAACTGACCAATCAGATGTCTCAGCAAAAGCATGTGGTCCCCACTGGCCCCGCCTACAACATTTGATTGATAGATTCCCCCGTGCCTCTTTCAGTGGGAGGGGTGTGGACTTGAATCAAGCTGGAATAAGCTCACACATGATTGGTTGACAGTACTTCCTCTAAAAACGTGACTCTGACCGACTCGGACCAATCGCTGTCGAAGGGTTGAGATTGGTTACAATGTGGTGGTAGACGTATCAGGAAGTGACGGCAAACGTTTAGCCTGAGGTAAGGCATTTCCTATGGGGGACCTCAACACTTGCTGTGTCCAGTTTATTTAAACGGTCTGGGGTTAGGAATTTTCCATTAGAGATACACAGATTCAGCTTCCGGTTACAGTTCCGACATGATGAGTTTAACGTTGTGCTTGGGTGCCTTTTTGCCCCTCTCAGAAAGTAAACTGTGCCAGAAAATGCAGAAGAAAATGAACTGCCCAAGACGATGTGGAAGAAATAAACTGTGTGGAAGAAATTCTCAATCCAGACAAAGAAGATGACGACTTCAATGTTGTTTTGGGATGAGATTGATTTAAAAAAAAAGTGAGTATATTGTTAAATAATAGAATACAGTAGGAAACACTTTTGTGCTTGTGTTACCTGTTTTTTCTAGACTGGATGTGCATTATAATACAGTGGTGCTAAAAATGTGGTATATTCACAACACACTACGGCAACTACAGAGAAAGGATGATCCACATCTCACATGCTATGAAGGTTTTTTTTCCCATTACTAGCTGATTTTTTTTTCTCTTTGGTTCCATAAATCAAACCCCTATATCTACAGCACCAAAAGAAAAACTCCAAAGCTGTAGGAAAGAAAAAGCAAGGGTTTTTCTCAGAAAGTGTTACGTATTCAGAAAGTCTCCTGTTGATGACTGGGTGGTCAGTTCTTCCGCAGCATGCTTACAGGTGCATGGGGATAAACATTTGATAAGTGGAGGTGCTCTGGGTGTTGAACTTGAAAAATGTCAAGCTTTTAGCTCCAGTCCACTGAGCCCTGTGTATTTTCAACACTCACATTAATCATTGCACTGCAGGGCTTGAGCCTGCCGCTAGCCAGACAGTTAGCATGTAAGAGTGAATCAGACTCACAGAGGTGCTTCCAGCTTCCTAAAAGCGTAACTCGTCCTCTGCTTCTGCAAACACAAATAAACAGAACGCCACCCACAGCATTTTGCAGCAACAGTGTTAATTGGAATAAAGGCACAAATGGCTGAACCCTGCCTCACCTCTTCATGAGCAGTTTGAGCATGTCAACTATCAGACTACGACTTTTGCAAGCATCTACATGACTGCAAATTAAATTTAGACCAATTTGAAAAGTGGCTACAGTTATTTAGACTAATGGCAGACATTAGTCTTCATAAAGGTGGTGTTTACTGGGCCTCCGTTTTCTGCATCAATGTGTTAAAACGCATTTAAGTTCATTTTCAGGGAAAGTGGATGACAAATAAAAGGGAATGGTAGTATAGGGATGTGTGAATAAAGCTGCTTTCACTCTATATGTTAGTCTGGCTCCTGCTTCAATAACTTTTTTAACCAAATGCGCTAAATTACAAATCCTATATTATTATAAATAGTGTGCAAGAATAAGAATGAACCGATGTGCAATTATGAACGAGATTCTAAAGGACATTAATTAACAATGGGTGCATAAGAGAAAGTTATAGTACTTGACTGGATCTATAGAGTTCTTACAGGGTAACCAAACCCTAAATCAACTTTTTTGATTGTTGATCTCTATAAATAGGGCTTTCAAAGAGCTGTATATTAGACATTGCCAAATTGTTGACAAATTAGCATAAATATATAAAAATTAATTACTGAAAATATAGTTTAAAAATAGTTTACGTGCTGCCCCCTACAAGTTGAATCAAGGTATTAAATTTGAATTTTGTGACTGGTCAAACCATTTAAGTCTCACGTCATTTCAGAAGTCCCACATCATGATCTACAGCTCCAGTAATGCTAACAGTCCTACCCCCCAGCCCCACCCCTCTGACTGGATTTTCATATTCCGGCTGTGGGTGGAGTCAACCTCCAACTTCCCTGTTTGGTTAGCCTTTAAGCTATGTTCGCACCACCCCCAGAAACTCACATTCAAGTGACCACTTATAATGAAAAAACTATGTAAACCTGTGTAATTGCACTTTTTGGGATTCTGTTCTCAAAACTTTTGCATTCATGCGTAGATACGCAAGTTTTTACCACAGTGTCTGGGCTCCCCGTACAAAATGCATGGTTGTTAAATGTTCGTTTCAAGTTAAACAGTCTTGAACTTTGGCCAATTGGGGGCTTGGATTTGGTAGTGACGTATAGATGGTGTCCTTTATAATTTATATACTGTACGTGCCAACCATTTGAAAATTGATCATGGAAGATGAATTAATAATTGGGATTTGTGTCCTTTGAGACCAAGTCTTTCGTACATCGGAATAGAGCTGTGAAAGAAAAAGGTTGGAGCAAGTTTCTTGAAATTTTCACCGCTTTGACATTTCACACCATGCTTTCTCCAACTGTAGGTGGTGGACTTGCACTAGTACACAGTAAAAAGCAAAAGAAGATGAATATCCTGCCTGCTCATCCATGCGTTCAAGAAACCGCATTGAGTACATTCCTTAATATGCATGAAACACCTGGTGTGTATGTACAGTAGCTTTACAGTTACAGCATACAAGCACACCAACAAGCCACACCATTACCCCAAATTTACATGTGTCCATCTGCAGTGTGTCTCCAATCTATTGCATGGAGAGCCCATCTCATGACTGTCAGCTTGTTTACATTGTCTCTATCATGTCCTCAGTCCGTCCCCCCCTCCACACTGACTCCTGGAAGAGTGTTAAGTAGCTTGTCCCGCTCTTCTCACTCATCCAAAACTTAAGAAATCAGGCCCTATGTCCTCTCCTTCCGCATTAAGCACTTCTAAAATGCCTTTTTAGTGTCATAAATTATGTTATATTCGTGTAATCTCAAAATAAAACTTCCATGGTCTTATTTTTAGTCTTATTTTGAAAGTACAACGGCAATTGTATTTAGAAACCCAGACTTGTTTCTGGTTCTTCAGTTTTTTGCTGCAACATTGACGCGTCGACGGACTAATAACAGAACTCCAGCGTAAAGCTTACATTGCACTGCGAGGGAACAGATACCAGACGCAGATATGACGGCGGTGGTGTAAACATTCCAAATGATAAATTAAATTTTTTTTTTGTTGTCAATGGAATGGAGACACACCGCAAACGGACGAGTAAAAATCAGCCTTTAGCCAAGATCTAGAACTTATGTAAAAGTGGAGTGCTGTTGGTTTGTGCTGTTTAGTGCAAAAGATTTTAACAAAAGTATATTTTCTGGATAAGACAAATATTATCTCTGTATTTCTCAAAGTAGAAACGGGAAAAGTGGCCTGATCACTGTGCAGTGCTTGCTTCTGTGTTCTGTTTCTCATGTTGGGAAATGATCAAGATCGCCTTTTGGCACAGAAGGGAGCTCCCCCGTGGTTTTCCTCTTGTGCTTTCGTCTTCTTCTGGAGAGGAAAGTCTTCTGCCAGACCTTTTTTTTTGTGCTTGTGAGAGAAGTGGCAACTGAAGTCTGAAACCTTCTCAGACGCAGGTCAGATTTCTCTTTTTGTGTCTTTTGACACATTGAGGTTGTACTGAAAATGCATTTACATCGGGACGTTCTCGTGACATCACATAGCAAACTCCCAACAGACTTATACAGTGGTTATGGTTTTACCAAGATTTTGGGGCAGCCATGACACGGAGGTAGAGTGGTAGACCTCTGATCAGAACGTCACTGGCTTTGTTCCCTGTTCTCCCTGCCCATGTGTTGAAGTGCCTACGGGCAACACACACTGCTTCTTTTACTCTGGTTTTCTGGATTTGAAAGAATCACTGGAAATTCTTCTGATGAATTAATGACACTTCCTTTGTGGATTGTTTGTGCAGTGCATGTATCTGATTGGGTTTTTCTGAAAGGGGGATCACATTACTTAATCTTCCAGAGAATGTCGGCTCCAGGGTACAGCTGCAAATGCAATCTCTGATTCATGAGGAACATCGGTTTTCACTTCAGATGAGGAATAGCTTATAAGTTATACATTGTACACAGAGGGTTGAGGATTCATGTTTTAAGGACTTACAGAAAGGTTTTGATCCTGACCTCGCCTTGTTCTGTGGGAGGTAGTCTGGAAATACCCTCCTACTAAGGGCCATCTAGTCTCTGTACAACCAGAGCAAGAGCTTGCATGTTGGACGCCTGTAGGTATGACCTTTGTCACTGGTTCTCTTCCTGATTTTCATAGACATAATTTCTAAGCACAGCCAGAGGCTGGAGGAAGTCTGGTGTGGAGTTTGTAGGATTCTGTCTCTACTCATGTCTGCTCAGCAAATTCCCAGGAATCACCATAAACAGTTGCACCTGTTCCCCTGGGGATTCATTTAATCACCACCTGGTCTCTGGGAGAGTTTTTGTCTCTTTGCATCTCTTGGAACAGTTGTATCAAATCCTGCTCCACTCACCTGATTTTCTAATTTGGCCTGGAAATGCCCCTGCCTGTCCAATGAGAAAAACTCTGGTCCTGGATTGTGCTTGTGAGAGTTGGATCTGAGAAGGTGGTGGAGAGGAGTTTTAGAACTGATGCCTCCCTGATGCCTCCCTAGCAGAGGTATTTTGCACATGTCCCTCTGGAAAATCCAGGACACTCTGAAGAGACTATGACTAATTCCGAATTGCCCCCCTACCCCTAAACCTATTGCTGCAGTCTTAGGGGTATTTGAAGCTGTAGTGGTGTCAGAAAGTGTTCTTTTTTTTTGAGGAGAAGTTGTAGCAACTTGCCCTGCGAAAGACTGGCGACCTGTCCAGGGTGTACCCCGCCTTCGCCCATCAGTAGCCAGGTTAGGCTCCGGCACCCCCATGTTGTTATGCATTTTCTGAGAGCTGGCACCTTTACAATAGCATACTAGATAACCGTCGACTATTGATGATATCATCAAGCAGTACTACTAACGTCCGAATTTGAAGACACGTCATTATGTCTGAATTCACACCCTATACTTCTTAGGTACTAAAAACTATATAGTGCAGGAGTATATAGACTTTTAAAAGCAATTTGGACACCATGCTCACTATTTCAGACAATGCGGGTATGACATTACCAATTTGTGAAAATCTAATCAACATGAGCATTTTTACAACATCTATTTATAATTCCACTGTGTCCTGATGTTGAAAATGTAGATAATTTGTTAAAAAATTACATTCAAACACATTTTTTTTTTCGCAAAAAATGTTTAAGCACAATGCATATGGTCTATGTTTGCCAATGCTGTGAGCATTAATGCACTCTCGTTTTTCACAAAGACTTCTGGGGAATTTCTAGGGCACTTGATTTTCAATTGTAGATTTGGACAGCGCAACAAAATGGCGAACACTATATAGTGCACTATAGGTAAGTAGTGAAGGAATTTGGACATAGACACTATTTTTCCATATCTCTCCACTTGGAAGGATACATATAAGGATAGGGAGAAGTCATAGGGGTCGCCTGTTGGCTAGCCTGAGAGCACTTTGTGGTTGCCCCGGCAGAACTGGAGGAAGTTCTGGTGAAAAGGAAGGTCTGGACTGAAGATGGATGGGTTTAGAAAAAAAGTCACAATGATGATATAGAAGGCTCAAAAAGTCATGCCATTTACTGATACAATTGGCACTGCGGGGTTAAATTTTAATTTGGATTCAAAGCCCTACTCTGATTTATTAAGGCAGCAGGCAGCAGGTTTAGACATAGATCCAACTAAGGTCCATTCATGTAAAGTAGAATCCAAAACCACTGACCAAAAAGCTGACTGTGTTTGCCATGGAAACATTCAATACAACAACAGCGGATTTTTCGAGACTGAACAACAGCATTGCTTAATTGAGGGTAATTATGATTAAAGGTGGATTTACCGAGTAGGAAACAAAAGCATTAGGGATGAATTAAATATAGCTGACTGTAGCTTATAAAACATGTGTTGAGGCTAAAGGGCTGACAGTGTTAAGCCAAATAAAATAAGTAATTTCTTGTTGCTTCGTTTAAAGTTATTAACAACTGTGATTTAGATCAAACAGAGCTTCTTGAATTAGTCTCTGTGTTAATTCCTGATGGTTTGGGAATAGTTGATGTAACATACAACATGTTTTCAGAGACATAGTTTACTTTTGATTTCATTTTGCTTTCTTTTTAAGTGAGTCTATGCCTGTAGGATATTCCGCGTTAACCAATCGGACGCAGACAGCTCTGAAGACTTGTTTACACCTGGCATCCGAATTCATCTCCGCATACAACTGAGGTGACCACTTGTGATGGTATCTAAGTTATCCACTCTATATGCAAATACTCATATACTTACATAGGCGGCTGACAGCTATCAGCTCAAACAGGAGTTTACGAGATCCACTGATAATTCTATGAAATCAGAAATACTCTGATAACCTGAACTCCTGCACATCATTATTCAGACATTTACAGTTTTCAGATTCCCCCAGACACATTTAGGCCTTTACTCTTGCTTTTCTCAGACTCAAATATATGCAGTCATGTGGAAGAGAGATAGGTGAAAGGAATATCAAACGAGTCTAAGTCTGTATGATGTTGCCGAGCTCAGTATCAGTGCAACTCCTCTGTCTATAAGCAGACAAACTGAGGCTTTTGGTCTCTGCATCATTCATTCCGCACCAGCCTCTGACAAACTGTTTGAAAAATGGAATCTGTTCTCCATAGAAGGGAACTTTACAGTCTGTAAAATTTCAATGAGCTGTTTGCATCCAGTGATATATTGTGCCCCTGCATCTGTCATTTTTAACAACACAAGCGTGCATGCTTTAATTCGCTCGAGCTTGTTATTCAACAAGATTCATGGGTTGTTTGAGTGAATTTTAAAAATGTCTCTTTCCAGATATTGTTCAGGCTTTTTGCCCCAGACAACAGATTATGAAAACTTAAAATTATGATTTTTTCATTTTTTTAACCAACTCTTATTTAAAAAAATGTAGACATTTGAGAGAATACTAATAGCATTTTAACTATTTTATTTCCACTCTTTGTAAGTTTTGATCAAAAGCAGAAAATTGTACCAATATGGCTAACCCTTAATGAATACATGTTTTCTCCATCTTATAACTCAAAAAGTCCCACAAACAACTTTCATGAATCAAGGTCCAATACTTTGTCCTGAAATAACCGCTGTAAACAATATAACACATTTCACCGTTTGCTTGGTCGGTATGGGGATTACTCCGAAAATGTTTGGTTGTCATCTTTTTGTCACTTGTATATTTGTCACTTGTATACACAATACAATTAAGACCACCTGGCTTCACTGGACTGATCTGAACAGAATTGGATTACAACAATTGTAACTCATTTTGAGTTACTGAGTTGTTGTGAGTGAAATATTATCCACAGGGGATGTCTTCTTGATCAAATCTGAATTTATCTCTACAGTTAGATTGAAAACAATTCTATCAAAATGATTAAAACTGCATTCTGAAGAAGAAGTCAATCGATCCATCTTTATGGTAATGTAATCATGAAGAGTTTCCATTTGCTTTTTTTAGAAAAATATTCATATAGTTTTGCATAAATTATACATTACAAAGAGGGTAGTTACATTTAAGTTTCAATAGTTTTTAATTATTACTGTGCTACTATTAAAAGTCTAATAAAAATATTTCATTAATTTTCATAACTTCTTGGCTGCCAATATAAAGTATAGTAAAAGACTGTTGACATTATTCAGTTTCATGTCATTTATATTTTACAAACAAAATTGTCCCTTAAACCCTCAAGAAAACATAAGAAACTGCAATTTTTGCTTCATCCTTTTTGCTGGGAATGTTTCCAACATGGCACACTTCCAAACAAAGACACCACTTTGATGAATATTCTCTATCTCAAACTCCCACGTCTCGGTAAGGAACATCAAGTTCAAGTTTTTCCCAAAACAAAGCATTATTTAGAATAAAAGCTATCTGCTCTTTGGAGCAAAAGGTCATCGGAGCAATATGGAGCAGGCATACTTCATCTCTGCTTCTGAAGATTGCAGAGAAAAGATGCATCATTTCTCTGCTGGACACAAAGACACCCCAATCCTGTTACTCCACCAAACTTGACAGAAAGCTTTACTATGTATCAGGTCTATGTATAAGTTCAGCCTTGACCTAAAGCCCTCAAATTTAAACATTTTAAGTAGTTTAGCAACATGCCTTTAAATAAGTTCAAGGGGTACATTTCATCTCTTCTGGTCATTTAAAAAAAAAAAGAGTTTAGCTAGTAATTAAGCAATGCACTAGCTTTTTTTTTTTTTGGGGGGGGGGTAATTAGACATCTACTGAGGTTTTTTATGCTAATTTGGAGCTTAGCTAATATTTCTGCAACATGCTAACGTTTTTGTCTAATTTGTTATCTACTGAGTTTTTAATAGGATAATTTAGAGTTTAGCTTCTATTTTAGCAACAGGCTAACGTTTTTGACTAATGTCATTTACTGATGACTTTTAGGCTATTTTGGAGTTCAGCTATTATTTATGCAACAAGCTAGCTATTTTGGCTAATATGGCATCTACTGAGGTTTTTTGGGCTAATGTGGAGTTTAGCTCATATTTAAGCAACACATTAAATATTTCTTGCAAACTTGTCATGTATTAAGGATTTTTAAACATTTTTTTTTCACCAAATTTTTCAGAAATTTCAGTCAACTTGAACTTCATAGTTCTTTAACAAAATTTGCAGTGTTTTAGAAAATTTAACATTTTGCAAATCATTTCAGCAAATCCCTTCAGCAATTAAAGTAAATTGTGTCACCATTTGCAGCAAAAGCATTCACACTAGCATTATTGCAGGTAATGCAACTCATTTAGTTTATTTAAGCATCATTGGCTAATCCTGCAGAATAAACATTTTAAACCCAATCCATGTGTACCAATCATAGCCGTCCTTCGGAAACTCTCTAATGTGAAGCAATATGTGTTGATCACATACAAATGAATAAAGTTGTGAAGAATGTTATATTTTGATTACGTAAATGTTTTCCTTTTTCTTCAGTTTATTCGCTCCACCTTTTTCTTAAATGTTGTGCATGTGCTAGAATCTGAAGTAAATCGGAATTTATTTGAATGTTTTTTTTTTTTTTTAAATGAAAAAACTACTTTAAAAGCACATCTGCAAAAATGTGTTTTTTATTAAAAATATGCTTTACTTAGATCCGCATAGGAGAGGAAACTGCCAAACATATGAGGCACTTGTTGACCATGAAAGCTGACAGACCAACAAATTGTTCTCATTTCAGCATCTTGCTTTCTTAAAATTGATCCAGGTAGAAGCAGATGTGACCCCTATTTCAAACGGCCTTGTTTGACTGTTTCAGGATTTCTGAAGGTTTATTTTTTTCAGCGTTTATCCCAGCTTCTATTTAGTCGCCATTTCTCTGATTTATTTTACGGTGCTCCTTACCTACTTTGGTAAGCTAAAATTTCTGTACAATTTTATAATTTCAAAGATTTACACACTCAAATTGATAACAGTTAAGTTATCAAAGTTCAGAAAGGGAGGAAAAACCAAGAGAGTTGTGGCAGTACTCAACCCAAATAAGTAGAGTAGTCCAAATGTTTAGGATCTTTGGAGCATATAGCTTGTAACCCTTCCGCTCTCCTAGGCTTATTTGCATTAAAAGTAGGGTCATCTGGACTCCACAAGAGAGCACGATGATACACTTTCCAGATCTTGACCAAAACACTCTTGCTGGCCATCTGCTTGAGAATTTAAACCTGAACTCAAACTGACTTTGATCTCTAAAAGCTTGGAGAATTCCTTCCATTATGTCACCACAAACAAAGGTCTACAATCTGAAGTTATGTTCCTTGGTAGTCCATGTTCCTAAGTAGTCCATGTAACCAAAAAACATGCTGAGGCACCACTACAGTCATCTCCTTTGTAGAAATGTCTCTTTAGTGGCACAGTTTAGGCCAAGCTGGAAAATCTTTCCACAATGGCTAGAATGAGAGTTTGGCCTTTAGAACCAAGTAGCAATGAATTCCATGGGACAATGTCTGAAGGGATGTAACAAAATGACAGGAAGACTTTAGGACACCTTGACAAGACTACAAAAGCACTTTTGTTCAAAGACATAGTGAGCCACCAAAACCACTGACTCACCGGAAAAGTTAGCTTAGTCCCTCCAAGAAAACTAGGCAAGTGATTAGCACTCCACTGTTAACTCATGCCACTTTAACCAATACCAGTTTAATCAACAGAAGCTCCTTGTTTCCTATTTGGTGGAAACAAAATTTCTGCAAGAGTTAAAGAGAATCAGAAAATCTTGTTTCAACGAATAGAACAGAAGAGAAAGAGGGATGCAAACAAAAACATGCATCTAGCCTAATTTAGAATGTATGAACTGTATTGTACACAGTTCCATTCCGCCATCTTCTGGCTGATGCAGATGGTCATATTGATCAGAGTCGAAGAGAAATCTGGAGAAACCCTGAAGAAACACATTCAACAGGTAAGTGATGGCAGTTAAGGTCCAAAACTCTGGATAGTCTGAAAAGCTGTGAATGTTCTGCAGATCAGAAGCAGATGGGGTGTTATTGGATCCAAAAATCCAGAGAATTTGGGTGGAAGTGGCTGGGATTTCCTCTCCTGTACCACTCTGCTGTGCCTCACTCAGATTAAAGTCAAAGTGGAATCAGAACAAGGATCAACAATCCTTGGGACTTCCATCCAATGGCTCCAGGGAACCCTGTCCAATTGGCACAGAGAGGAATTGTGCTCCAAAGAGAATGCTCTGGAGTTTCTGCATCCCCATACCAAGTGGTTGTCTATCTCTCTGAAAGCTGAAGGCTCATTCCTTGAGACATAGTCTTTGTCTCCTGGAGGTATTGGAAAATTGCCCGCTTGTAAACTCTCTCCTGGGATATACATGGCTGGCTCATTGTTTTATGGAAATTGATAGAAGAAAATTGAGATGTAAGGAGATCATGAGCCAAGCTAGAAGGTAAGTCTAAAGCCTACAAAATAACGGGCACAGGTGTGGGAAAAAACCTTTGCGAATCAATCAACAAAGAAGACAAGAGAATCCTCAGAAAAGGAAGAAAAAAAAACATACAAAGCGAGCTAACACAGAGAACCCAGAGACAGCTCCTTAAATTTTGAATAAATTAACTAAAGTACAGGCAGCTGTGTCAGCGCCATAGAAATCCACAGGAAGGGGGCGGAGCACCCAGGAGATGCTACAACAAACTTGCAAAGAATCAAACCAAAGAACAAAATGAGTAAGACAAGCAAGAATCGAGACATGAACCATGACAATGATGCCGACTGACACCCATCTAGAAGAAATTGGAAATCCCCAAAAATAGATAAACTTCCCAGTTGGGGTGACATAGGTTCAAAAAATCTAAACTTTAGCACATTTCTGGAACTAAAAAGAAGAAATAAATTGAATATCACCCAGAGAAATATGAAGTTAGTTCATATAAGGTTTATATTTATTCAAATTGATCTGGATTTTAAAATATCGCAATGAAACTATTTTTTAAAGCTCCTAAATCATACAAACTGTAGTGGATCTAAGGTAATCAGATTACATTGAGTTGGAATTTAAAAGCAGCTGAACATTTTGAGCCCTCAAGTCAAGGATTTTTTTCCTCTTTTCTGAACTCTAATGAGTGGCTTCAAGGATTGCTTTTAAAGTGTTTGTCTATCAATCAGCATTTGACCAGTGAATATTGATAATGAGGGGGTGAAATAAACAGATAATAGATGGCAGATGGAAAATAGCCTGAACTTATTTGGCACTTTTCTACCCCCCACCCCCACTCCCAGCCTCCCATTAGCATAGGTTTCATTCAACATATCAAGTTTCCAAAAGTCTTTTGCTTTGAAATAATTTCTTTGAAATAAACATAATCAGTGTTTTGACACATGATTGTGATACCCCTTGGAGCGTCGTCCTGTTTTGTAGACAAATGTCTCATTGTTTAAATCTAGTCTTTGCCTTGTTTGTAGATTTATACATTTTTATTTTGTCTCTACATTTTTTTACAAAACATAAAAATAACTGGATCCCAATGTTTGATTTGTAATAAAGACATAATTTGCTTCTCGGAATATTGTTTTTCGGTCTCCCCATATGATGAACACTTTATTTTAATTGGCGATTCTAACAGTTATGGCTTTTCTCATTTTGACCCTTGAGCTATCTTATAGGGTCCAGATGATCCAAGCCTGATATTGACGTGTTATCCATCCCATTATGAATGTGGATGAAGGTGGACAGGATTTCATGTCTGTCATGGAGACCAGTGAAAATCATAAATCATTGAAAAAAAGTTCAGCGCACTGTCTTGTGGGGTCCAGATGACCCCACTTCCAATGTCAACATATCTAAGATCCAGATCCCTCTCCTACTTGCTACTCCATGAGAAGTAGACAATATAACAATTTGGCAAATGAGTAATTAAAAGTTTTAATTTTTCTACTTAATTTGTTTAGGTTGTTCTATTACAAAGTAAGGTTGTGGGGGTATTTCTATGACTAAACAAGCCCACTCTTAATATATTTGGTTTAATCAAACTTCAACAAGTGTCATTTCAAAGACTGAACTGTTGCTTTTAACAACATGACTGACTATTTTAGACAATGGTTTATTCAGTTTTAAAATTGAATCTGACTCTAGCCTTTGGCATTTGTTTTGTGTAGAAATAGAACAGAACCTTGAAACATGAAAAATGCTTTAGGAGTACAATGAAGCCACTCGCCACCTGGGTGCCTGGTTCTCCTTTAATTATAAGTGAACTTTGACCTAAGTTATTTTAAAACATTCAAAGTTATTCTTGACATTTTCAGAACTTCTGCATTTGATTTTTGCTTGTATAGAAATATTGCAGAATTATTGAAATGTCAGATAAAAATGGTGATTTTGGTTTAATACCCACACTGATAAAATAGTGTTTTTGGTGTTTTCCCCGTCTGAGCTGGTATCTGGTTAAAACTGTTCGTCTGGATAGCTTTGATGTTACTTTTTATTTTTGTTGCACTGGTAATGCTAAGTAAGGTCTATAAGCTAGTGGGAGTGTAAACGAAGGAATGATGGGAAATAGGGGCAGACTTAGTATGTGCCAATGGCCCCGCCCACAACTCAGAAGAGAATTTCTAAGGAACTCCTTTTACTCTGCAGAAACTAGTATGCGATGCAGGTTTTTCAATTTTGGCTAAAAATGTCAAAATCATTAGACCACCGCTTTTAAAATAGATCCAAAGATGATCAGAGTTTACTGAGAACTATTACATCTCACACATCAGATAAAAAATCTGATCTGAGAGTTTGCTCAGTTTTTTTCTTCTGCCCACACATCCTCCACCTGTTAGCTTTACGTTATAAATGGAAAAGGGGAGGCAGCACTGTCGCTGTCAGACGAGACAAAATCTGCAAAAAGCTTTCTCCATTTCCACTAACCTTCTGCTGTAGACAGCTGTAAAGACACGGTGGTTGAAATTGTTTTTTTTTTTTTATTTTGTCTGTGTGGATTTTGGGGTGAAGCTAGTCACTACTATTCCATTAAACTGTCAGAAAATGGTGTCAACTTCAAAGAAATCAAGGCAATAACAAAGTTTCTAGCCTATAAAACAAATGTATTGGTAGCACTCATAAGAACTCCAAAAGCATCTGCCGTCTTTTTGGATTGAAAAAGTCCAAAAGAGAATTATAGAGATTCATTTTTACTATTTTTGATCTGTCGACAGCAGCAGAGGTTCAAGGTCAGCCTCAAAGGCAGTAAGCTTGCATCTACAGTGGACAAAAGCATTGTTTCCTCACCTGAACTCTAATACAACGTGAGAAAAATAGCCTCATAAAACTGCCATGGCGTAGACGTATGAGCACAGCAGAGGTCGTACTTCAGGAATTTCATAAAAACCAGGAAGCTTGAACCGGTTTCTGAGTGATATTGTGTTCTTTCTTAGAGTTTTTTCAGTTTAGCCTAAACCAAGGAAGTTAAAGTTTGTGGGAATTGAACAGGTTAAAGGTCTGTGCACACCTGAGAACAAAAAAAAATACTCTTATGTGGGGAAAGCAAGCACAAAAACTCACTTTGCTTTACCTCCCACACCTCTGATGTGATGCCGCCTCCTATTTGTGAACTTGGATCACACCACAAGGGGCTGGCATGAAATTTAAATGAGTCATTTAAGCCCTGTGATAATAAGCTCTCTATTAAGAATGTATGAGTAAAGCTCACAGAAAACACACAATCTCAGCAGGCAGGAAGGCAGGGTTTCTGTGTAGAGAACTCATGGGACTGAGTAAAAAAAAAAAAGAAAAAAAAGGACTGAATAATTTTTCTTGTGTTTTTTCATGTCTTGTATTGAAAATACTGATTGGTTTGGAGTGATTCTGTAGGCATTGACACATCTAAAGCTATGTTCACGTCGCCCTCGGCAACGCCACTTCCAATGAAAAGTGTGTATACACATAAACGCATGTTTCAAGCTTCCATGTACAAAACTCGCACATCAATCCTTCCGGTTATTATTTCCAGGAACACATTAATAAACTCCAGGCTGGCCTCTTAAAAGTGCCTACACATAAAAAGAGCCAAAAGAACCAGCCTTTTGAATTGATCTTTGAGATAAACTGATCCAAAAGATTCAGATCCCCAAAAAGATCCATAAATCCCATTTCTAGTTGGGAAGAACGCTGAATTTGAAAGACCTGTTGGGGATTTTGCATGCGAGAAGGCTGGACATTGGGATTTGGGGGAGTAAAGTTAAGCAAATACCAGGTTAAAAGAAAAATATAGCTTTTGCTATTCAATCAATTTAAACGAGGATAAACCATTTATGGACATTTTGTATTTTGATTGTGCCTTTTTTATCTGAGGTATTTTATTGTCTACACTGATTATTTTTTTTTCTCCAAAAAAAGTATATTTCTTAATTAAGACTGAATGAATGAATATTTTTTGAATGAATGAATGAATGAATGAATGAATGAATATTTTTTATTTAAGTGTCATGCACTCAGGTGTCCAGCCCACATGGCCTTATATGACACTAATGAACAAAAGAATCAGGTAAGATGGCCATAACAAATAGTCATCAGTGAATACCATCAACATAAATAAACACATTATCACAAATCAATTACAATCTTTCTGAATACAGGGTGTCTTGTCTTAAATTCCACGCTTTCTCAATAAAGTTTTGTAAATTCACAAGATTATAAAGTGTGCAGAATTTAATTAATCTCCGGGCTACTGGTGACACTTAATATGGACAGATAGAGTCTGAAGACATTTACACATCATCCAATCATAGCTGTTGCTGACCGGCAATCCGGCTTCCACTCAATATCATAGTGATGTCATCTTCACCTGATGGCCACCTGACATTCGTGACCACACCAAAACCTTTTCACCTTAAAGATTGCCTCCCCATCATGCGATGGCAGTCGTATTTGTGACCGTAGCATTATGTAGAATGCATTAGCCTGAGGGTGTCATTCATAATCCTGTTACTTGGATTTCCCACTTTGCTTCCCAATGTTTTTCCCACCAACAAGTCTCACTGTATCATTCTGTTCTTCTGTCACTCTGCTGCTTTCAATGCTCTTGTTCCGCCATCGTTGTCTCACTTTGAACTTTGTGGAGCCTGCCATAGAAAAATCTGTTTATTCATACAGCCAGTTTTTATTCCCTCTAATGCTGAACATCAAACCAGGTCAGATGAGGTTAGAGCTCCCCATAATGTGGTATTTATTCCCATTCTATCCTCATTAATTCTGTTCTTTAGATGTGGTATCCACGTCTTCGAAAACAGTCTGATGGAACAATGCTCATACAAAAAGCTGGAGGAAGGTTACAGACTCCATTAGAGGCTCTTGCATAATCTTGTTACATAATCATTTTATTTTACTTACATGCTAATTTGCAAATGGATGACAGAGAATTTGCCAAGCATTTCACCTGTGTCGTTTGTGATAAATAACTAACTCAGAAAGCTTTCACCCTAAGTAGAGCTTGGCCGTGCTCTGCGGCGTTGTTTTGGCTTCATAGCCGGTTTTGCATGAATCATGCACAAAGAAATTTAGCAGAATGGGCCGTGGCAGGGAGCGCCGACCACCGTATGCTATAGATTTATTACGCCACTAAATCTCTGAGAATGACGGAGAGCATGTCCTTGGAAGCACATTACATTCCAGGGAGTTATTAACGGCTGGCTAATAAATATTTGCTTCTCTTTCTTAAGATGTGTACAAACGTGAGGTAGGAGCCAGACCAAATGAGCTCTTCCAGCCAAGAGTTCACACAAGTCAAGTGGATCATGTTTAATGGAGCTTTAAGGCCCTGACTCTGTAATTTACAAAGCTAGAAAGAGTAATTATCTTCTTTAGCTGAACATAAGTTCATCCCACCGGTATTGTTTGGTTCTTTTGGCATTCTTAGGGAGCTGTAACCCTTGTGGTTTCCTTGATATTGGGAGTGGGGTCATCTGGACCCCACGAGACAGTGGGATAAACTTTTTTTTTAATGATTTTTGATTTTCACTGGTGTCTGTGGCAGACACGAAATCCTGTCCACCTTCATCCATATTTGTCATGGATGGATAACACTTCAATGTAAGACTTGGGTCATCTGGACCCCGTAAGACAACACAAGGGTTAAAAAAAATTATGTTTCTAACATGTTCTTGTGGCTTGTTCATGATGACGAATATACAAAGACATCTGAGTATTTCTTTATTTAAATCAAAATTCAGACAAAAAAAAAAGCTAATTAAAAAAGCTTGTAATTGTGACATAGAAGCTACAATCTGCAGCTAGCCACAAGCTCCCTGATCCATCCACTTGTAGATGATTAGATCCATGAACGTCTTTTTTTCCCCATCTGAGCTGGAATCAGGCTTAAAACTGTGCAAGAGCTCCAGTATTACTGACCATTTTTGTTGTACTGGTAATATTATACTTGGTTATACCAAATGAGATTCGTGTGTCAAATCTTCATCGGCTGCTTCTATTTGGATACACACTGATTACATCATGGCCTAGAGATGAGTTCCTGATTGGTTGACATGATGCAAATACTCCCCCAAATTTTATATTTTCTAATTTTGGATACAACTTTCAAATTGCGCTGCTTTGTACTGATGCTCAAATCGTGCAACAGATCACATCGCATTGACTTAACATAGAAACTGGATGCCTCCGCTGTGCATGCAGCATTAGGTTGGCGTTTTAAGGGGTTTGCAGGAGAGCATGTAAACAGATTAGTACGGGGAAGTGGGGGTGGGGTTGCTCTGCACCAATGGTACTATTCACAACTGAGAGGCAACATTTTAATGAACTCCTGCCGCTCTGTGGAAACTAGGTCCTAGGAAACAACAGATTTTTTCACATTTAGCTAAAAACGGCATCATCCATTATTAAAAGACTTGGACAACAGATCAAAAGACGATCATAGTGAGACTTTAAGAACCGACTTCTCTTCCTTTGGCTTGAACTCAGGAGTAAAGCTCTCAGCAGAGTCTCTATTATAGAGCAGCTGCATAGAATGAGAGATGTGACCTTTTTTATAGTGCAGGGAATCTGTCAAAACTTTAGACACCAAAGCCCAGAGAATTGTACAGGATTTCTTTGTACTTCCTCATCTACGCTCAAGACCTGTGGTGCTCACTTTCAAACTTCATGACATTTTTACCAGGATTCATGGAAATGCAGGCCGTGAATTTGCCCCAACAAACATGCAATAAAGAAAGACAGACCAGTGGAGGCGTCTTTTTTTCATTTGTCAGAAGTAATGGAGGCGGAGCTTGACACTCAATGGCAGTGCTCGTCTTGTCCTTACATTTTACTCTAAATTTAAAAGTAGAGAAAATAGTATTTAAAGAAATAATAAAATTAATCATTTCTATTCTATTTGAAGGTCATACAGAAAACTTTACAAGTTTGACACATTGTACATTACCTTCCGGATTAGCCTTATATATTAACAGTCAAGCAGTTTTTTTATTTTTTTTAATTTTGCCAGGCGTCAACAGAGGAGCAAATAAACGTTGCAATGGACCCGGAAGTGGTGGCAAAAAACAAAAAAAATGAAAGAGAGAGAAAAGTTAACGCAAGAATCAGCCAAACAGCAGGGTGCTGCAATTCTGCTGTCTACCCCCCGGTGCCGGTGTTTTGCTAAGGTACGTCCCCTGCCAGAACTTGTTTCCCCAGTCTCAGGGAACGTTCTCGTCAGGGGGAATTGGGGGATCCTCGCTTAGCCAGGCAGTTTATTCCCGGGACAGCCGGGGCGGGCGCGCCCGCTCCAGGTCCTGTACAGATGTAAATGGATGGAAATAACAAAAACTGCTGAGCTAAAGAAGGCTAACTGGGAGCCGACTCAGCCTCAGTCAAAAAGAAACAAAGAAAGAAAAATCAGAAACAGAAAGAAAATTGTGGATTCTGATCCTACTGATTTTTAATTTTTATTTATTTATTTATTTTTTTTACAGCCCCAACAGTTGGTTGACTGTCTACTTTAGCTCCGAGTTAGCTTAGCTGTTTTTATTTTGTCATCCTCCTATTTTCGCCTAATTTGACATGTTTTTTAACCACTTAATGAGTGGACTGGCATGTCTGCTACTTCTTTTAGGACTGTTTTCCACCACTTCTGTGTCTAAAATGATCTGCTGCTAAGATGTCTACACAATCAGCTGACAACCACAAAATGCGATCAGAGATCGCTGTATTTTGATCTGTTTTATTACATTTTCAACAGCTATGGCTATAAAGACAACTTCCCCGCTTTGGCATCAACAGCATTCTTAACATTTCTCTTTTATTTCAGCTAAATAAATAAACTTGAACAGACTTGCGCAGTTTGATCAATCGATGTTCCAGGACTCGATGTATAAGCCTGTGACCCCGTGACATATTTTTGATAGTTTGTGAACAGGAGAAATTGATGTTCAACACAAAGAAAAGTCATCACCTTTTAAATGTAAAACTAATGTTGCATTCATGTTTTTTAAAAGTTGTGCACAACTTTTTATTTATGAATATGAATTTATCTTTATAAATACAACTTGTTCTTTATGAACATGTTTCTTATTGACAGCTTCTATAATCTTTTGTACCACGGCTTGCTGGCTTGGTCTGTGTTTATTGCCGCGGTGCTTTCCCTTGTGAGGTGGGTGGGGTCTACCATTGCGGCCTCACGGCTGTGGAGTGGACCCTGTTGCTGTGCTGCTGCTGCTATAAAAGATTCCTGATATACTGTTTCCTCACAGCGGAGCCAAACCTTATGTCTCTTTAATAATTCTATAATTCTCGTAATTTATTCATGCCTGTATGCATTGTGTGCGGGGTCATGGGTAAAGGGGGGGGCCGGGGGTACAGGCAAGCTAGCCGGCAGGCTGGCTGGATAGTGGCCTTTAATAATAACCAATAATAACCAAGCGAGGTCAGATTATACCCAGACTTTATGTCTGTTCTCCCAAATGTCCATATGAAATGTGAACAGGTTTAATAATTAAAACTACAGCTGATTGCCACTCTATTTACTGGGGGAATTAAGAATGATGCTGTCCAATAAATGTATATTATAACAAGCAGACTAACAAAAAAAGTCAAACAAAATAATTTGACATGCAATTAAAGCACCATCACAGAATGAACTTACATGAAGCTACTCAGCCCCTGTCATAATGTAACTAGAGATGACTAAGCCTAGGCTTATTTATTTTCGTGTTAATTGTTGTGAAGTTCTTAGAAATATTGATGGTATTTTGTTCTGATGTATCCAATGCTATTGTCGTCATTATGGCATACCACAAATGCAGCAATTTTAGTTTCAAACAAACATAATTGCCATACTGTTTCAACTTTGACTTGATTTTCTTGTTCAGTATTGATATGAAAGCACTTTTTTAAGTTAATGCCAAACTATGCTTTAAAAAAAAAACTACTTGACCTGATGATTGTGATTTAATTAAAATTTCATATGTATCACTAGTTGCTGGTTCCTGGTCTCATCTATTGGCCCACACTGGATGAAACTCATCTCTTCCCCTGGAAATCAAACCCTGATTTCCCATGTGGCAGTCCTGTACTTAACCAACTGAGCTTATCCAGTCGCTCACTGACAGGAAAAAGTAACCGAAAAGACACATACTAAAATAAACCAAAGGTTGGCTTTTAAACTCCAAAGTTTCCTGTCATTACATTTGTTTTTAAGATAATCCCTTTTGTTTAGGAAGATGATGAAACCAGTTTGTTCTTCATTGCAACCTCACTGTTCTTTTACTTAATTCCAGTTTTTTTTCTCCATCGTTTTGATTTGTTTTGATCATTCAACTCCAGAGAAAAATATGTCATAGACTTTTAGATCAAATAGAATAAACCAGAACAATTTCTAAACTCATCTGCTTGAGCTCAGTGTTACTGAGATGTTGTAGAGCCCCCCCCCCGCTTTGGCCTTTTTTGTGTTAATAATATGAACACACATACTGTCGCGTCCGGTGCGGCGATGCACAGCGCACTAGTACCCAAACCTATGCCGGATGGTTCATTATCACACAGGAGAGAGGCTTGAGAGTTCTTTTCACTGATGTTTAATGTGGTATTCTTTTTTCTTCAAGCTTTACACCGCATCAACACCGTAGAACTAGCAGACAAAAGGCAATACTTTACTGCAAAATATGGATTACATTAATGATTTACATAAAAAATAATACACATACATACCACTTTGGCCTGCTAATGAACTAACCGGTGGATGAAAACAAACAAAAAAAATTCTTCTTTATTCTTCTCCTTTAGCTTTCTGTCGGGCCGACTTTGCATGCGCTTGCTAGACGTGCTTTTCTGATGTGAAAACCCGGAAGTACTTCTAGCGACCTTTGGCCGAACTCAAATAATCTAAACACTTAAAAACTCTTCAAAATTAAATATTACTGTTCTGACAGCTCCATAAATGTCTTTTAAATGCTAGAAAAATAAATATATAAACGTACAAAAATAATCGAAAATAATCATTAACGTTTCCAGCACACTAGCACCCTCTGCTGACGAAATAGTGAACTTATTGCACTTATTAACCGTTACACAAACCCGTACCCTAACCCAAAACCAGTCCAGATGCAGTACTGGATCCAAACTGGTCCTCGGGACACGTCCGGTACCCTAACCATAACAAGGTACTGGTTTGGGTCCACTACTGCGTCTGGTACCGGTTGTGGTCTGGTACCACATCTGATGCAGTGTCTCAGTTTGGGTACCGGTGCGTTATGCGTCATGGTACTGGACGTGGTACCGGATGTGGTGCTGGATTTGGTACTGGATTTGCACTGGTCCTTGGGACACGTCCAGTACCAGTTCCCTAACCTCAACATGGTACTGGTTCGCGTCCCGTACCAGTTTGGCTCCGGTACCAAATCTGGTACTGGGTCCCTAACCAAGTACCGGTACCCTAACCTTAACACAGAACTGGTGAGCATCCGTTACTGGTTCTGGTCCGTTACCACCATCTGGTCCTATGTCGGGAAAGGGTACCTGTATCGGGTTTGGGTACCAGTGCGCTATGCGTCGCGGTAACGGACGCAGTGCCGGATGCAAACCAGTACCACGTCCGCAGCCTGGTTCGCAGCCATGAGGTTGGGGACCCGTGATTTAATGGCAACAGGCAGTACGTAGATAAACAATGACTGGGGGACACCCAAACATCACAAATTGACACGGGGAGGTCCTTAACTAAAAGTCAATATGTGACGACGTGAGAGTGACAACTGTTGCCCCAAACTTGCCGTGCTCCCCTGGGGGAAATGGAAAACAGTGAAAAATCATCCACATCCTTTCAGAAGCAGCCTTCGCTCGCCCCCGATAAGAGGTTTGTCACGGCAAGTATAGACGCGCCACAGTGAATAAACAAGAAAGCACCGGTGGAAAACCTCTCGCCAATTGAGAATGCGGCAAAAATGGAGAAATAGCTTGATCCCCCTTTAACTTCCTGTTTGTAAGTCTCGCACATGAGAGTCTGTGATGAAAGTCATTTTCCTCCAGTAAAAGACAACCGGCAGGATGAAAAAGTAAAAAAATAACTAAATCGTGAAGAGAGTGGCTCAGCTGCTATAAAACAGGTTTGTGTCCCAAAGTCTACACTTTCACCTTTGAGTTTTACTTTTTGACATGGAATAGCAGTACATCGTCCTGTTTTTTTTAACCTCTTTGGCGCTCAAACTGTTGTCTCTCACATCCGTCCTTCCAGTTCACTCTTCCAAATCTGGACTCCCGTCTGCCTTGAAATCAGCTCTTTTCTTCTTCTCAGTCTCATTTCATATCTATATTTAATGGGTGTTCTTTTGCAGTTCTAAAAGGACATAATGTTAATATCACTGGCACTAATACTCGGAAGACTTTAAAAGCACCTGCCTGAATTTGGTTGCAATTTCTCAAGTTTTTGAAGCATAAAGCAAAACAAAACCCACATTCATTCATTTCAATCTCTTTGAATTATGTTCCTGTCCATGCTTTCAAAAGAATGAGTCAGCGTGGATTTAGAATATCATAGTTTTTATTCAGGAGAACAAAGATGCTGCTGGTGTGAAGGTGTAATTGCTGAATAGTATTCCACAGGGTAGACCAGCACGGTTAGGATGAGGATCACACACCTAAAGAAACAATTCCTGTCTTTTATTTTATCCGATGTCGCTTGGAGAAGAGATTGTCTACTAAAATATTCAGGTCAGTTCTTTCACAGAGTTGCGCAAGCGCAGGAACCAAACAAACAGTTCCGCCCAATTTGATAATGTCTCATTTGTCTGAATAATTTCTCATGTTTGTATTTCCAAAATTATTCTATAATACAACATTTAAAGAAAAGTATCGATATTGATATCGGCGATACAAGTCCTATAATTACTCTGTATAGAATCGATACAAAATTTCCAGGAAAAGTTTCCTATTAATAATTAAATCTGCTGTTATATACAAACATTTTATTACTTTTTCAAGAACAAAAACAAAAGAAGGATGACATCAGTGCTGTAGCCTGCGGTGCAAAGGAAATCTGCAGGGTTTTGTTCAAAGCTAGCTCATTGAAAAGCAGAAAAGTTGGTGCGTTTGAGATGTGGAGCAGTAAAGCTCGCCTCTTTGATGGATACTTGAGGCACTTTCATTCCTGAGAGCGTTATGCACAGTGACTCCATGAGCTCAGTTGGTTTGTCAACAAAGTAATGAATTACCGGGAATACTCGTAACACATTCCTGTGATGAAAGGAGCTTCAAACATAGAGACGCTTTCAAAAAAAAAATCTGAAACTCAAAGAGGTGAGAAACAAAATATAGTTGTAACTTCAGTTCCAATGCTGAGAAAGTGAGTTGTAGCCACTTACTTTTTATGCCCCTGAGAAAACATATTTATGTTGTTATTGCTCCATAGGCTTTACGTCTACATTCATGTGTGTTATGAAGGCAGAGTGGATTGAGCTCTTCTGGCTCTGCATATTTCAGCCTCCTGTCACCAACTGGCAACAGAAAGCTTCAGAAAAAAGATGAATTTTGCAGAACAAAGATTACAAATCTAAATCAGGCTGGAATAATATGCTTTAACTGATGGATGGTTGGAGTCAGTAAACATTTTTTAATGATCTTGTGTGGATCTAATAAAAATTAGGCAAAAGATTCCACAAGTGCATTAAAAAAAAAAAAAAAATTTGATTACCTAAAAACTGGTACAACTTGTGGCTGTAGGGTGGTTTAGTGGTTAGCACCTCAGAGCAAGACGGTCCTTGTTCAAATCCTGGCTGGGACATTTCTGTATAGGATTTGAATGCCTGCCTTCTGGTGTCTCTAAATTGCCCCTAAGTGTGAATGTGACTGTCTGCTGTTGATGTTGACCCTGCTACAGACTAGTGACCCATTATGGGGGTGTCCCGCCTCTACCCAACTGTAGCACAGTTGGCTCCAGCAACCCCAACAGCTCAGACTGATCAAAACAAAAACATTTCTTGTCGTTGAGCAAAAAAAAGGGAACTTCTCAAGTGAGTGACACATGTACACAAAGATAAGGCAATACCATGACTGTTTCTTTTTTAATTGGTGACATTGAAAGAAGTATTATACTTTTTGGAATATAACTCTAGAGGATAAATCACAGCAGCAAAAAACACATGATAAAGACAAAAAAAAAACATATATAATTCACACTTTCGTTAGAAATGCAATTAACAAAATACAGGAACAAGAAAGGACATTTTCCTCTTAAAAGGCAGAATAGATAATAATAGATTTAATCTATGGATGCTTCACTACTGTAACACATTAATGCTTTATATTGCAAAGGAGGAATCTAGTTAGTTGGTTAATGCAACATATAAACTGATAACCATACAATAAAGAACATATCAATTCATCAACTAAACCAGAGTTCTCAAACTCAATTTACCTTGGGGCTACTGAAGGCAGAATCTGGCTGAGGCTGGGCTGTATGGGGTTCTATTTGTGCCATAACATTTTTTTTAAATCCACTGTCTATATCTTTGGTTCATCGTCTATGTATACTGAACAAGTTTCTTGAACATTTGTTCATGTCTTTGTTCTACTAAGCAATAATTTCTGCGAGTTCTGTGAAACGACCAGAGCTAACAATGCTAGCAACTGTTCTGACGACCAGATCCAACGACAAAGGCAAATGCAAAGTTTTAAGCATAACGCAAGTTGAAACATCACAAAGCAAATACAAAACTATCATCAAAGCAGCGTGGACATGCAGAAGTTATTGCTCAGACCTTTAACATTTTTATTAAAGCAGGGGCCACAAAATATCAACTTGAGGGCCACAAATGGGGCACCTGTTTGAGACCCCTGAACTAAACTCTTTAAATGACTTTAAATCCCTATATCTATTGAATTCTTCAGCCTCTGTGTCACTTTGGAATAATCCCGCCAAGGCTGGCGTAAGACTGAGCAGCGCCTCTTTGTTGCATGGGTTGCTGTCAGTAGAAAACAGTTATACACACACCTACAGCGCCCTCTAGCAATTGCTGCTATTTATTTTTAAAATAAATGAAGGTAAATATTTTTTTTAATTTTCCTTCAAATCACATAAGTCATGTGAGAATAAGTTCCACCCTGACCCATGCAAAAAAAGCACAACTAATATGTCGAAAAATACTGTAATTTGATTAAATTGGGTTGTTAACCTTTGTGCTATCCTAGGTATGTTGACGTTGGGAGTGGGGTCATGTAGACCCTACAAGACAGCGCACTGAACGTTCTTTTTTAATGATTTTTGATTGCTAATTTGCTTTTTACTTTCCGTCTTTTATTTTGTCAAAAAAAGAAAGAACATTCAAAGCAAGTAAACATTTAGACTTAAATGCTCTGGATCCAGAATTATTTGAATAGTGTATGTAACATACTGTAATAAACTCCCCTTTTTGGAGTCTTCTTGGATAATAAGAAGCAACTCTATTTTAAAGCCAACTGGTATGCTTTGTCAGTCCAAGAAGATGGATAACTCTGTTGTCTGAAACCATCTTTCATGCCCACAGCCTTATCTATGGAGTCCTCTGTTGAATGGCAAATTCTTCTCAATCGAAGACACTGACTTCGGGGGTCCTTTTTTTTCAAGGGAAATGGAAACTTGTAGTTAATGCCAAAGAATTTTTATCAGTTCCCAAAGTTGCAATAAAAAAAGCTCTCTTGTGCGTCTTTGCCTCCACACAGTTTTAAGATTCCATCAGGAGCTGCTCAGTAGTCTCTGTAAAGCTCTTTGAAATGCTTCTGTGTACAAAAGGTGCTTTACGATTAAAATTGCCTTTGTTTGCCTCAGAACAAGCAAAGATCCTCCTGAGCCTACCAAGCAGTTCCACCCAGGCAGTTGCAGTAAAGAGCCTTGTTCAAGGGCACAACAGTACAGCCGAGAATGTGACCAAGACTTAACCCTGCTGAGCACTGAACCCAAACCAGTGACCTTATGTGTTGTGATGTAAAGGGGAAGTTAAAATCAACTCCTGGCATCTCAGTCTAGTCTGGATTTACAAAAGATGGTGGCATTAATGGATGCAGATCATCAGATAGATTACAGACACTCGTCATAGCATTTTCACTTCAAAGATTCACAAAGTTTCAACAGGATCGTCTATGAACTATGAAAACTATCTTTCATAGTTCTTTTTATAACATTCATTTATTCACCAGGTAAAATAAAAAAATATAAAATATATATTTTTCCTACCAATGTAGGTTTTTATCTTTAAGTATATACTAGCACATTTGTAGTTAAAATTTGGCAGATGCCAACCCACCACTTACATTAATAAGATTGGAGTAAAATTCTAGTTTGATAGACTATTTTTGGACTACAATTCAGCCTTCATGAGCAGTACTGTATCATGGGAAAAAAAGAAGTCCTTGTGCATTTATTCACTCTCAAATGAGAAATTTTAAATTATGTCCTTGAAATAAATGTGGAAAATTATAATATTATGGGATGTTTGTACATCTGCATTGATTTAGTTGACCTTTGTGCTGTGAGATAACCACCTCAATATTATAACACAAATGAAAATGATTGATCGCCATTTTGTTTTGTTTGTTTAATTCTTTATATGTTTATTTGGGATCTAGAAGGTAGAAGCAGTTTTTAAGTAGCTGTGTTGAAGGCCAAAGTATCAAAAATATGTATTTCAGACAGTTTATTTATTGTCTCTCTCTCTCTCTCTCTCTCTCTCTCCCTATATATATATATATATTTATATATATTAGCAACATGCTAGTTTTCTGGGTAATTTGTCATCTACTGAATTTTTTAAAGTTAATTTTGCATTTAACTAATATTTTAGCAATATACTAGCTGTGCCAGCTAAATTAGGCAGTTTTCCTTTTTAAGCTGTTGTTTTAGAATTATGCTAGTTCTTTTGGCTTTTTTGACATCTACTGAGGGTTTTTTTAGGCTAATTAGACATACAGTATCTAACAATTTAGTAATACGAAAGCCATTTTAACTAACTTTTTTTTATTTTTCAAGATAATTTGATATTTGGGTGTTTTTAGCCTTATTCCAGCACTTCTGACATCTACTGAGGTTTTTTATGACAAATTTGACAAAAATCAAATATTGTAGAAATAAGTTAACTGTTTCCGCTAGTTTAACTACGTTTCAGTTCTTAAAGATAATTTGACATGAAGCTGTTTCTTTTGCGTTATGCTATCTCTTTTGGCTAATTTGACATCTACTTAGGTTTTTTTTAGACTAATATGACATTTATCTAATAATTTATCAATAAGTTACCTTTTTTAGCTAGTTAAACTATTTCAGTTTTTTTAAGCTATTTTGACATTTAGCTGTTGTTTTAGCACTTTGTCAGCTGTTTTGGCTAATTTGACATCTACTGCGGTTTTTTTAGACTAATTAGACATTTATCTAATAATTTAGCAATAAGTTAGCCATTTTAGCTAGTTTAACTATTTTTCAGTTTTTAAAGATATTCTGACATTTAGCTGTTGTTGTAGCGTTATGTCGCTGAAACAAATGTTAACTCCCAACCTTGATAAAAAACGTAAAATAAACAGTCCAACACTGCTACATGTTAGCACAGTTAGCTGTGCTAGCGTATTCATTGGAACTCGTAAAAACCAGACTGACATTCTGACAGTCCGCTGTGTTTCTCAAAATTGCTTCCACATTAGTAGGTAAAACCAGAATTAATCCATATATAAGGTGCTCTGGATTTTTTTTTCAAACAATAAAGCTTTTAGATGCAGAAAACTGCAACTATCCTTTTGTAAAAATAATCTTTTACTCTTGGGCTCTTTTTTTGTAACATTTTAGACTTTTAATTCCTCATCTGTGATGATGAAGATCCAGCTATGCCCTGTACTTACAAAACTGTCTGCTCTGTACATCCTGCCCTGATAACGGGGGGTGAATGGAACCTCCCCGTCCATATGGCACCTTGTCAGCACTGATTGTATGACTGGCTCCAACTGTTTGAGCCACACTGCCATCCTTCTGTGCCATCAAAACACTGATGCAGGTCAGAGGGGAGGTTAGATGTCTTCAGAAACAAAAATAAAAAAGTCAACTTCCCTTCTGTTTCAGCCTCCTATGATTATCCATTGTGTACGGTAAACTGCTCATTATCCCAATGTTGTCTCAGTGTGAGACTAAGTCTGCGGTGCAGATTCTGACAACTTGCAGGTTCATCAGCATTTCCGTTCCTGCTTTGTAAAGCATAAACTGCTTGTTGTTTTTGACACAATCCAGTTTGATATCACCTCTGCTAAAGCTACTCTAAATAAATCTAGCAAAAGAACAATTTTGTATAGCGATATGTTTCATCTTGTGGAAGTCGTTTGATGATCGATTTGCTGATTTACAATATGTGAAAATGACAGTTTCTCTGGCTTGGTACGCTTTCTTAAACATGGTAATAATTAATCACAAGCTTTATCAAGTTTATTTTGTAGCTTAACATTCATTCAAACCTGCTTTTGTAGAAAAAGAAGACGACAACAGAATAAAAGAAGCCCCTCGTCTAGGCTTTAATGTAGCATTGCATATTCTACTAAATGCATTGTATCCCAGTGAGAAGAGTATTTAAAATATGTCTTAGCAGCAACATAAGCAATAAAAGTGTGCAAGAAGTTGACATTTTGTTTTCTAGAAATAGGATGAAGATTCTGTTCAAAAGCATCAAGGTTGAGAAGGATTTTGATCCCTTCAAGAATTGCATTAGGAGTGAAGAAAATGATAAGAAAGTCTCCTAAAATATCATCCAAAGCACTATTTAATAATTTTGTACTGTTTTTTAAGAATAAATGGCACTGGACTCTGAGCAATTTAAGTGCACTGAAGCATACCAACATCTTTACAGCGATAAAGTCTGCAGCTTTTGCTTCACAAACTGAAATATTTGGTATTTTTGAAGGCTGGAGTTCAGCTCAGTCAGCCACTGTGTGCAGATAATAACCTTTATCTGACACTTTTTTTTCTCTATTCCATCACTGTTATAAACCGTTCTAAAAATAAAAATGGTTTCTCTTTGAAATGACTGAATGTGTGAGTTTAAAACACCTGTTACATGCATCACATGAACAAGTGTATTGAAAGTACATGTAACACCAAAGCCAATTCTAAAAAATAAATGTACTTTCTAGTTTTTCAGAGTAAATTTTATCCTCATATATGATCATTACCTTTGGAACACAAAAAAACATCTTTTTAATGAAATATGAGTTATTTTTCTTGACTCTTTTCATACCTGGAATTAAAACGACTCGATCCGTCTTTCGCTCCTTGAGGGTGCCGCCCATTTCATGAAGTCATCCTAGTGACGGGTCTGCAACCTGCGGCTCCAGAGCAACGTCTGGCTCTTTTACCCCTGCGTTGTGGCTCTCTGGTCAAAGAAAAATACAAAGCTTTTAGTTTAAAAAGTCACTGTAAAGTAAAGTTAGAAAAAAAAAGGAAAAGAAATGATCATTCTGCGAGCCTCCAAAGCACAGTAGCCATAGTGGTTAGATTATCGAGAACTAAACATTTTGACAAATTCCAGTGTTTTAGTCTGCCTCATGGTTCAAAAAGACAGTTAATTAGCACCGTTTTAATTTCTGAAATTTTGGGCTAATGAAACACCACAAACATAGCGCTTTTTTTATTATTTTTATTTTTTTACTCCATCAATCCATCCAAAATGATAGAAAATGCCATGTTTTGCCATGACTTTGGTTTTCTTGAATTTTTATTTCAAGTGAATCTGCTGCAGCAGGAGGATTTTATTTTGATTTGATTTTAAAAGGAACTTGCATGTGCTGCTTTCATAAGTAAATGTCAACATTTGCTTTTGAACGACTCATCGCATGAGTTGAATTGTGTTTATTAGCATAATTATGACTTATTGGAAACAGTGTGTTTGCTAAATTGTACCTTTTTAACATTTTTATAATTTCTATAAATGTTTGCGCATAAGTAAAACAAAGCCCTAATCCCAACTAATTGTACTCCCAATTTTAAGAATGAGACAATGTCAGTGTGTACTTTCTTAATCTTAAACGATTGTGGAAATACCCTTCTCTGGAAGGCCATGCTTCAATAATAGATTTCTATTAGAAATGTTTTATTTATCATTTCAATGAGGACTTAGCCTTGACTTGTTTCTGTTTCAAGGAATAACAAAGAAACAATACTCAATGACCAAAGAACAGAAAAAACAAACACAACACCAACAGTAGACTGGAGTTTGCAGTGAAAGCCAATGGATCTGAAGCAGCAGCAGCCTGACATTTCCTCAAAATCAGTTTGGATTTTGTGGTGCGAATCAAGGATGAACAACAACCTAAATCAACCATAACAGCCGATTGGTTGATTTGTTGGGACAGAGAGCTCAGCACTCTGATGGCCTATAGAAGAATGTAGTTAAAGATGCTGCTGCTTCTACGCTGAAAAATATATAAAATACAGAGACCGGTCAGAACGGACTATGGTGGTGATCTGAAGTGCAAATCACAACGAATCACTCGAGACAAAAACATGTTAAACGTCACAGCTACAATTAAAAAAGCCAAACAAATGTTAAATAAACAGTATTATATGTTAGAAAACAAAGAAATAAAAGCAAAAAAAAGTAATCAGAAAACAAAAGTAATTTCCAGAAAACAAAATTAAATGTTTAAAAAATAGAAGACAATAACAACTCAGAAAGGGTAGATACTATGAGACAATGCTGACTGAATGATAATATCTAGTATCATACATGCTATCGCTTCATAGCAAATAACTTCTAGCTGAAATGATGGATTGGCGCTGGGATTTTTAAAATGTTTTAATTGCGTCAATTGATTTGTTGATGTGATTTGGACTTCAGGGCCACCATAGAACTGCATGTCAACAGGATGAACAATAGTTGACTGAAGACACAGCCTATGTTGAAATTTAGCTGGTGAAGGTAAGTGTTTCATTTCTTTTTTTAGATTTTTTATTTTTTAAAAGTCACATTTACAACTGAATCAAGCATCACAGCAAATTTAAAGTGTAATAAACAAAAGCATATAATGGTTTGGAACAAGCAAGATGATCATGTTTGAACATGATCAAAAATTATGTAAAAAACTGTAGTAATTCGCTTACATCACAGTCACTGTTCCTTCTATGAAATTGAAAATCTACCCACGTTCATAAATTTAGAAATTTGTTGGTAGTTAGTGTCACAATTCTCAACTTTAAACTGAATCGTATGTTACACCTTTTACAAATCGTGGGGAAAGTGAATGGTTGCATCTCTAATGCATACTACTAGGTCTATGTCTAAAGTATCAAATGCATATTGTGCTAAATTTAAGAAGACTTTATAATCTATTGTTTTACTACATTATAACTGGATTAGTGTGAGTCGACTGAAAGATTTTGTTTGCTTAATATGTTTGTTAGCAAAACAGAAATATACGTTTTTGGACATTTTTGTTGTTTTACAATACACATATCATAGATCGAAACAAAACCGTGACACAAAAGTCGAGGTATGAACTGAATTGTAAAGAAAGTGTATATTAGCAACCGTGATAGTTATCAACCTCTGCTTGTGAATGTCCCTGATTCCAACCACTGCTCTGATACTTATTTGGATAAGATTACAATGATTTGCTGTTGTGGTTCAACAAAATGGCTGTGGTCCACAACCACGACGAGCCGGAGGTGAGGTCCTCGGCTAGTACAATCACAGTCAATAAATCAGTCCGTTCAGAAAACATACAAATTTTTGCTGTACAGGTTTTGTTTTTGATGCATATCCCTCGAAAAGCTGTTTTACTACCAAACAATTTTATTGTTAGGACATAAAACAAATGCAAGAATTGAAAGAAATAGTATTGTCATTGAAAAACATAAACTTTTTTTTTTGAATGTTTTTGAAATGTTCCAATCTTTAAAGCATGCTTCAAAAAGCACTAAGATCACCTCGAGCAGCAAAATAAATAGACTTTTTTATGATGGGGTTTAAAATACCACAGGAGTGCTGGACCTTTCTGTCTAACTGATAATTTCTAAAATTAAATAAGTACTGGTACTGACGAGAAAAAACTCCCACAAAGATCGAAATGAATTTGGTATTTACAAAGGAATGTCAGCATGTCGGCATGTTAGGTAAAATGTCAAATAACTCTTGGAAGAAAGTTTTTCAAATGTCAAATGTGACACACAAAAATAAGAAAAAAGATAATACACAAAATAAAGACAAAATAAATTACCATAATCTGGTAAGCAACACTCTAGTCACTGAGGAAGAAATAACTCTAAGAATATTTAGTAATCCCCTTCTGAAAATAGACCAAAAAATAGTCATAATGTACATGAGAAAAGTAAATATCAATGTTTCCTTACACATAAATATTGTACTATTTAATATTTCTGGGACGTTTACACTTGTAAGTAATTATTATTCTTATCTGCATGAGTGGTTTTCCTATTTGGTCAGAATGTTAATGAAATATGTACAAGTTTCCTTTGATCTTACTAACAGTGAACAAGAAATAACTCAGTTTTTTAGCTTGAAATATATTACCCCATAAATTGTGAGGTCATGTCCATAGCAGTTACTTCCACCACTTGCCATAATGACAGCTTGACAGTCACATCTCATGCTCCTCAATAGATTCACGATGTTGTTTTGAGATGTTCTTCCACAAGAGCTTCATACAGTTCTACCGGGTCCCAGACATGCTCTATGGGGTTCAGGTCAGAGGTCATTGCTGGCTATTCCATATAAGGCCCTCCAACTTCCTGACGTCCAGCTGTGACAATTCTGGCACCATGTGGTGGACCATTACCATCCATGAACAGAATGTTGGGGATGTTCTGGTGGGATTGGAGGCGATGATGGCTCTATGATGTCTCTGAGGTATGAACAGGCAGTAACTGTCCAGCCTGTTGCACCCCCTCCACTTAAGTGAACTCTAAGGACCATGTTGACCTCAGTGTCGTTTATCTAGCCTTCTCCAGCAACACTGATGATCATCATTTCTGTGCAAGATGACCCGGCACTCATCAGTGGACAAGATGGTAGACCATTACTGCATTGTTCAGGACATGTGGTCTTTTGTCCACCGCAAACGTTCATGGTGGTGTCTTGGTGTCAGTGTAGCGGTTGCCTTGCTAAGCCATGTCTGAAGTCAGAGGTCGTTAGTTCTGATCATGGTTGTGGTCTGTCATTGGCGGGGATCCACTCCTAGTTGTGTCACAAACTCTGACAGTAGTTCAGTGTCTTGATGTAAGTCTGCCGATGACACTTTGAGACAAGTTCTGACACCTGACTGCCAACTACTAACCTAAAGGTGCTATAGCCAGGTGATGCTAATCATCCAATAAGTGATGTCATTTGTTCATGTATATACTGCTCACAAAAATTAAAGGAGCACTTTAAAGAAACACATTAGATTCATCAGATCTCAATATGAAGTTGGATATCTATACAAATAACGACAGGGCAGTGTCTTGGGAAAAAAGTATGCCAAGTCTTTTAATGGAAATAAAAGTTTTCAGCCTACAGAGGGCTCAATTGTCTAGACACCACAAAATCAGAGTGAAATGAAGATGTGGCAGGCTAGTCCATTTTTTCCAAAACTTAATTTCTGCAACTCAAAAATATTTTCAGTATTTTGTGTGGCCCCCATGAGCTTGTATGTATGGTTGACAACGTCGCGGCATGCTTCTAATGAGACGATGAATGGTGTCTTGTGGTATTTCCTCCCAGATCTGTTTGAGGGCATCCCTGAGCTGTTGTACAGTCGGAGGAGCAACCTGGCGGCGCCTAATGGACCCAAACATAATGTCCCAGAGATGTTCTATTGGGTTTAAATCAGGGGATGGTAAAGGCCATTCAATTGCTTCAATTCCTTCATCCTCCAGTTACTGCCTGCATACTCTTGACACGTGAGGCCGGGCATTGTCGTGCATTAGGAGGAAACCAGGACCTACTGCACCAGCGTAGGGTCTGACAATGGGTTCAAGGATTTCATCTGGATACCTTATGGCAGTCAGAGCACCATTTCCTAGGCAGTAGAGGTCTGTGCGTCCCTCCATGGATATGCCTCCCCAGACCATCACTGACCCACCACCAAACCTGTCATGTTGAACCACGTTGCAGGCAGCATAACGTTCTCTTTGTCTTCTCCAGACTCTTTCACGTCTATCACAGGTGCTCAGGGTGAACCTGCTCTCGTATGTGAAAAGTACAGGGTGCCAGTGGTGGACTTCCCAATTCTGCCGTTCTTGAGCAAATGCCAGTGGAGCTCCACGGTGCTGGGCAGTGAGCACAGGGCCCACTACAGGACGTGGGGCCCTCAGGCCACCTTCATGAAGTCTGTTCCTGATTGTTTGGGTAGAGACATTCACACCAGTGGCCCTCTGGAGGTCATTCTGTAGGGCACGAGCAGTGCTCAGCCTGTTCCGCCTTGCACAAAGGAGCAGGTATGGGTCCTGCTGAGGGGTTGAGGACCTTCTACGGCCCTGTCCAGCTCTCCCAGAATAACCACCAGTCTCCTGAAATCTCCTCCATGTTCTGGAGATTGTGCTGGGAGACACATTAAACCTTCTTGCTGCAGCACGTGTGGATGTGCCATCCTGGAGAAGTTGGACAACCTGTTCAACTTCTGTAGGGTTAAGGAATCGCCTCATACTGCCAGTAGAGATAATTATCAAGTCAAAATCAGCACGAGTGGAAAACCAGCCAAAAAAGATCAAGAGGGAGAAACTTGAAATGACCTCCACATGTAACACCAGTCCTGTTTGGAGGGTTTTCTAATTGTTGCCACTGAAGTGCACCTGTTGTTAATTCCATGAACACCAATACAGCTGAAATTGATTAACGAGGCCCTCAGCTACTTAACCAACAAGAAAATTATCAGACAGGTTTAATTCAATTATGCCAGGCCCAATAAAAAAAAGTGTCCCTTTAATCTTTGTGAGCAGTGTAGATATACCCACAGAATATTGAAATAGATGCCACACTGAAAAGGTTTTTCGTATATAACGTTTTGGTTTGGGATCTAGTAAGTTACTCCTAAGGATGTCTAATTATCACATTAATTAATTACAGACAAATTACCACGTTATTTTATATATATTTATATATATAAAACTATTATCTATTATGTAAGGCAGGGTTCTCAAACTCAATTTACCTTGGGGCCACTGAAGGCAGAGTCTGGCTGAGGCTGGGCCATATGGAGTTTAATTTGTGCCAAAAATATGTTTTGTGTCCACTGTCTATGTCTTTGGTCCATTCATTATGTCTACTGAACAATTCATTGAATATTTGTTTACGTCTATGTACTACTAAGCAATATCTTCTGTTTGTTCGGTGAAACGACAGGAGCTAACGATGCTAGTACCTGTTGCTAAGGACTTTTCTGAGGACCAGATCTATCAACAACAGCAAATGTAAAGTCTTAAACACAAACAAAGCTGAAACATCACAAAACAAATACAAAACTATCATCAAAGAAGCAAGGACATGCAGAAGACATTGCTTAGAAGACATTGAACTTTTATAATAAGCCGGGGGCCACAAAATATCGACTTGGGGGACTCAAATGGCACTCGCGCCACCAGTTTGAGACCACTGATGTAAGGCATAAACCCTAGCAGGGTGTTTGTTGTCATAAGTTAATGGGGTACACGGACGGTCAACATGTATTATAATGTTAATAAGATGTTTGTGGTATTTATTGGATTACTCAGAAAATTGTTCCTTCTATTTTTAAGGGATAACTTAGAACAATTTGGACTGGATGTTTTGTTTTTTCTTAATTGTTCAAGACAAAAAAAATCCCTTTTCGCAGTAAAAGTAAAGAATGGAAGTCTGTTATATTAGAAAAACTTCATAAAGCCAGTTTTTAAGTTGTAATTTGATCTGTTACTGCACCAAAATGCCATGACTTTAAATACAAATCTCACATTCTTTTAGAGCAATTAATAGAAAAAAAATAATTGCGATACAAAAATAAAAACAATAAAATTAATGATATGACAGCACTACTTACTACATATATTTGCTATGCCATTCTAAGAAACAAAGTACTGTTTGACCTCCAAATAATATAACATAATTAATTTTATAAGTGCTTTTCAGGATAAGGAACTGTATTTTTTTTATTTTATGCTGTCATTGTTTCAGTGACAGCAAAGACCAATGCTGATGGATGAGTTCTAGGAACATTTCATGGATGTTCAAGGCATCCAGATTTCATGGATGTTCAAGGCATCCTTCTGCGTAAACACTGATCTGTGCTTTAAAAAAAGTGTTGCAGTCTATGTTTCGTGGCTGGTATCCACGTACACTTCACCAAAGAAGAAGTTAAGTCAATTAAGCCATCCTGTATTCTTGTCATTAACAAGAGCCGACCAACAAACCCAAATATTCCTGTAATGATGATGCCTCCAGCTGCAGTTTAAATTCCCCAGTCTGTCACTCATCGTCTCTCTGAGCTCAGCTCTGCCTACACTGCATTACCCCAGTTGCAATTGATTGCAACTCCTGCTTCCATTGATCGATGCCTGGATCAGACGGAGAGGTCCACTGACAGACAGACATGCTCACTCACACCAGTTATGCTGTCTGGATTTTACCGCTTTTCTGCAGAACCACACACTGGAGATGAAAGATTCATCAGCTGCCTGGCAACCTGTGAGGAGAGCTCACAGCACGACAAGTAAATACTAAACATACAAGAGGCAACACAAGAGACTGAGCTGATTGGAAGCACGTAAAAGTTCTGCAGAATTTCCACTTAAACAAAGACGTAAATGTTTGATTATTCCTAACTTGTCAAATGCGTCTTTCACTGATGGCAGCAGAGCTGGACTGATGCATGAGGCTTTCCAAAGCACATTCTTACTCAGATTGATTACTTTCACCTTCATGGTGGTCATTAACGGTGAAAGTTCAACTGGTTTCATTATTAACACGTCCGATGGCCAAACCTTTTGTACGCAGAGGCCAAAAACTAACTTGTGTAGTGACACATGAATGTGAAATGCACTTATACATGCATTTACATTGACTTGAATGTGCGTTTCTGAGCTTGCTGTGAATGTAGAATCTGGATCTAAGGTTAAAATGTTTTTTTGTCATGAATCAGTCCCCTGTCTCACCGTCTGTCCTTCAGCTGAAACTATCTCCAGAGTTCTAGCACTTCCTGGTTCCCCGCACTTCATTTCCCATTAGCCCCTCCTGTCACTCCCTGGAGCCCCACGGCTGGTTCCCATCAGTAATCACTCTCAGCAGTATTTAGTCTGAGCACCGAGCTCTGCCCGGTGCGAAGTCTTGTTTGTGTCTTTGGTCTACATTTCTGAGCATTCTTCCACCCTCTGTCTGATCCTCAATCCCTGCCTGTCTTTGAACCACGATTGCTAGCCAGCTACCTCGACTCTCGTATGTCTCTAACCCATGCCTACCTCTCAAAGTGTCCTTAACAAATACCGCACATCGCACCTCATGACTCTGGCTCCTTGTTACAGTTTTTTTGAGAGTGATGTGGGGGGACTCCCGGTTCCAACAGAGGACTTCCAATTCTTGAAGTTTATGTCTACAACCAGGTCTTCTTACATTAATTTGATCAGTGTTGACTGTCCATCCATCCATCCATTTTCTTCCTTTCATCGGGGACCGGGTTGCAAGAACAGAAATCAAGCAAAGATGCCGAGATCTGCCCGCTCACTTCCTCCAGCTTCTCTTAGGCAGGAGTGTCCAAAGTCAGTCCTCGAGGGCCGGCCTCCAACTGGAAACCCTGGCTTATCTGCTGCTGATAACCTGGATCAAGTGTGTTTGGACCCTAATGAGCTTCAATGGCAGGTTGACTGGAAAACACGTAAGACATAGGCCCTCGAAGACTGACTTTAGACACCCCTGCTCTACGGGAACCTCAAGACGTTCCCAGGCCAGCCGACAAATGTAGTGTCTCCAGCTTGTCCTGGGTATTCCCCGAGGCCTCTGCCCAGTGGGACATGCCCGGAACATCTCTCTAGGGATTCGTCCAGGAATCATCTGGACCAGATTCCACCTCAACTGGCTCCTCTCGATGTGGAGGAGAACCAGATCTACTCCGAGCTCTATCTGGGTGACCGAACTTCTCACCCTATCTCTAAGGGAGTACCCAGCCGCCCTACGGGGGAAGCTCATTTCAGCTGCTTGTAGTCGGGATCTCGTTCTTTTCGGTCATGACCCAGAGCTCATGACCATAGGTGAGTACTGGAACAAAGATCGACTGAAAAATTCAGAGCTTTAATTTCAGCTCTCTCTTCACCACAACAGACCAGCACAGTGACCACATAACAGCGGGCGCCGCTCCGATCTGCCTGTCAATCTTACACTCAGATCTTCCTTCATTCAAGAACAAGATCCCAAAATATTTAAACTCCTCCACCTGAGGCTGGAGAACTCCACCCACCGAGAGAGGGCAAACTACCTGACTGTCTTAATGAAATGTTATCATTTGTACATATAAACGAGTCTGACAAAATGAACACTGAAAAAAGACGATAAGATTCTTCTTTAGTAAAAGAAAATATTTTTAAAATAAAGCATGTTGTGTAACCATGTGAGTATTATTTTAGCTAAATTGTATAGATAAATTGCAACAACTTGTGAACAGTTTTTGCCTGTTGAAAGTAAGGGTTTATGTGTTAGAAATGAAACAGATGCTGACCTTTTATAGTGTATAATGTTCTTTAATAAATTATGCCAATTACCCATGGCTCTTAAACATAAATGTTAAAGACATCTTACATCATATTTTATTACAAGTGGAGGAAAGTAGAGTAAGATGAGCCATAATGCAGTTCCCTGAGCAATGAAAAGAAAAGAACTACACAAGCATTTCTTAATTTCAAGGAGTGTACTTTGAGAAGAAATTCTGATAGCTCTTCTTTGATAGACTGCTATAGAAATGTGATCTTTAAAAAAAAGGGTTATGACTCGTTTTGCCCCAGGTTTGGGGTATAATGGAACAACTGAATGAATAGAGTGAAATTAACCTGTGTTCTCTAGAAAAATAAAAAATATGATGGAACCTTTACTCACATCTACATTGTTCAAGATGTTTTTTGCTGACAAAAGCTTATGAAGTATCTTTATGTTTCAGTTGAGGAACAGGAAGGCAATCATTTTTGTGTGGGTAAAAATGCATTACTGTATTCCCAACAGAATTAATCTAAGAAAGCTTAGCTCAACTCTTAATTACTCACTATTTCATCTATATCAGTGCAATTAGTCTGTTTGGTTTTGAAAATAAAAAACTTTACTAACAGAAACACTGATTGTTTCGATAATTCACAGTTCTGGGGCATCCAGTTAGGTCATTGTACAACCACTACCTGAGGTCCCAGATTTGAGCGTCTGGCAGCATCACATTTCAGGGGGTGCATCACGGTGCATCCATATATCAAATGTCTGAGCTCTGAGTAAGAGCTTATGTTGCGCCAACCATTTAGGACTGTGCTTTGGCTCTGTGTTGATGACGTGGTCAGCAGGTGGAGTCCAAAACAAACATGGAGGAAAATCTGATTATTTTTCTGAACTCTATAATATTTTTCTATTTGGATCGAGACAACATTTCCTATTTTCATTTTTTCCCTCCTTGGACTAACGCGGGACAGCAAGTCATCAAACTGGGTCACAGAGAGACAGAAATATTCCCTGAAAGTGCCCGTCAATCAGATGGAGCCCTCATGAGGTTCTCATTCTACAGCCATAAAGAAGACTCTCACAAACATGATAGTGACATGACTCAAACAGTGACGTCTATGCCTTGATACAAGGTCCATTTACCCTCTATTTCAATTCATCCACTCTGCCATTGTGTTCTTCATGCGTGGAGGTCACTACAGTGCACAGAATGCTTTGATAGAAAATATACCATAAGGTACTAAGAAAAGAGAACGCGCCCAGTTCAGCAATAAGAGTTCATAGATTTGATGGAAGCTAGATCCTATAATGATTGATGTTGAGTCCATGACTATTACTTTTGTTTTACTATTCTCAATTCAGATACATTGTTATTAACCATGTTTTACATAAATCAACCTATAGAGATAGAAAACCAACCATTACAACCTATCATATCTCAAATTATTTACAGTTACACATACAAATTGCCATATAATTACATTGATGTTTGGTGGACAGATAACTATATCTTTTTAGAATGTAAAGATATAACTTTATTTTTCTAAAAACTTTATTCTGTATCCCTAAAGACTCAGAAAAAAAACAATCTTAACTGATTTTTAAATTAATTAATGCGTAAAAGGGTTAAATTAGCACTTAATCAGATTTTATAGCCAGTCCAACTCTTGGATTCTAACTAACCAATAATATGATTCAGATTGACTTCTTCCATTTCTTTAGTTTGTTGTAAGATGTCACCTTTCCACACTGTGCTGACATATTTTAAATGTGTTTCAATATATTTTTTCCCCCAATTCTCCTTTTTATATTCCAAATAAATCAATCCACTGCATGTTGTTTTTTTTCAGGTTAGACAAAACATCCAACTCTTTCCTTTTGACAGAAGTAGGTTGATCTCTTTTTAATTAGCGCTCTGAATTGGTTCAAGCCTTTTTTTATGCACAGAAACACAAACAAGTGGGCAGAATTTAGAATCAGAAAAACTGGAACCAAGAAATGTTCTGCAGCTTTTGGTAGAACGATTCAACCAATGCACAAGTATCAACAAACTGTCATCAAACACAAACGTATAGTCAGATCCAACCCTTTTTTTCCTTAAACATGCTTATGTATGAAGAAGGATGTAAGAACCAGAGCCAACCAACATTCACACACATTTATGCTACTAAGAAATCCAAGGAAACAATATCCTTTCGGACTAAAAAATACTTAAAGTTCTTTACGGCCAAAACACTTCTAGGGATCCTTGAAAAATTTGTTTCCCCTTTTTCAAAGCAAAAATGAAAAACATGAAGGAAATCCTGCAAGATTTTTTTACTTTATAGTTCATAAAATGGGAAGACTTGTATCTATGTCAATGATTTTTTTAAATTAATTATCTGTAACTGGTGTTTCACAAAGACATTGTTTCACATCACTGTTTAAGATCAATAAGTGCTATCAGTCATAGATTTCTATAATAATAATAAAAAAAGAACACATGGAAAGGAAAGAGATTAGTGATCTATTTCTACAGTGTGTGGAATTTAAAACCTATGCAGTAGCTAAAGAAAACATCAACACGAGGTTTGGGGAATTGCCTGCTGTTTCTCAGAAGATGATCTATCTCATAGATGTGGACACAGGATGAAGGCCCGTCTATTTGGCCTTTGTAAATTTGTCTCAGCCTTGAGAGAAAATCCTTTCCTCTTAGGATCACCCTTCCAGAGTCAGACAGAGATGCAGAGCTGGACTCAGTCCTGGAGCAGCCAGAGAAGACGAAGCAGAGATAAGCCTTCACACCTGCCAAACAAAGCGGACAACTTCTGGAAAGATACTCTGATCTGGACCAAACAGTCCTTGTGTATGCACTCTGAGGCTGTACTTAAACCAGAAAAGTCTTTTGGTTCACTTTTTTTGGACCAACAGAATAGAGAATAGACATATTTATTTGTCTTGGTTTTGTGTTCTACTATGTTTCACTGTTTGGGAGTAGACTAAAATTATTGTATTTTCTGCACTTTAGGGCATACTGGATTCTGAAGTAAATTATCAATAAATGGTCTATTTTTTTAACTTATGCTAACCCTACGTGTTAGCATACTCAAAATAACACTTTAGAACTCGTAAAAAACAAACATTTTTACAGAACATAGTGTACCTCTCAAAATTACTTCAAAATTTACTTCAACCTGAATTAATCCATATATAAGGTGCTCTAGATTATATCCCGATTATGTTGTTATTTTGAAAAAAATTAAGCTTTTAAGTTGCCAGAAATTGGGTCAAAGTAAAATTTTAAAAATAATAATGATGGATCTATCTATTTAATACTGATCATAACTTTAGTAAACATACTAAAGACCTAATTAATCCTGATCTTTAGGTTGCGTTCTATTTTTCTTACAATTTAGCATTACATGATCCAATAAAATAAACTTTTTAGAAGCTTTATGCGGTTACAGTCAGAATAAAATGTGTAGATATAAACCAAAATTACTTACAGGGTCGCTGTTTTTTTTACCTCGGGGCGGCTGTGGTGCAGCGGTAGGGCGGGCGACTCCTGATCAGAAGTGAGCGGGTTCGACTCCGCCTTGCCCGCCCATGTGTCGAAGTGGCCTTGGGCAAGACACTGAACCCCGAATTGCCTCTGGTGGGAGGTTGGCGCCAGTGTTCGGCAGCGGAGCCACCACCAGTGTGTGAATGTGTGCGTGAATGGGTGAATGGGTCTGTGACTGTGAAGCGCTTTGGGCCCTTGAAGGAGGGTAGAAAGCGCTATACAAGTATACGCCATTTACCATTTACCATTTACCTAAGATTCTGAGCAAAACACCTCAAAAAGTGTTTTCATCTGTAAAGTACTTTTTTGTGGAGGGTAAAGGATCAAACTGTAGAGCAGTATCAGAGGTAACAAAATACACAAAACACTGTCATAGCGGAGAGACCACACAAAAATACATTTTTGATGAAAGATGGTTAGGCCACTTCACACAGTCACACCAGAATAGAGGGGCTGCGACTCTGCAAGTCCAGAGCTATAAATTCTGTTAGCAAAAAGAAGTGTGTAACAGAAGATGGGCTAATTTATTGTGTGGTCAAGTAGGTATTCTGATGCCATTAACAGTCGTGAATAAGCTTTGTCAAAGGAAGGAGGTCACTGCAGATGGAAATAAAAGCTTTGAATGGGTGCTAATGACATTAGATATTAGGTGACTGATGCCTGAAAAGCTTTTCTGATGTAGTCTCGGAGAGCTGTCTGCTTTATCTGAGTCTTGGCTTTAAAAAAACTCTAGTTGTTAGAAAGCTGGAGGTTGTTTACCACATACGATGTGACCTGATTACATGAAGAAGTTGCCTGTAGGACTTGATGTCACTTCAGGATATATCAATAAAAATTACCTTTAATCGTGTCACAATGGCAATCCTGCTTGTGTAGGTCTTTAAAATGCATCCTTATTGTTGAATCCCAAACAAAGGTGTGGCTGTGCATATTCATGCACTGTTCCTGAACGTTGCTCCTGAATGATGAACTGTTAATGCAATTGGACACGCTTTCTTCTCAGGCTAAATGATGCTGTCATCTGTGCAGGCAGTTCAGTCATAAGATAATGAGACACTGCTTGATTAATGCTTAAAAAAATGCCACTTTGTGAGCCAGTGCACTATTTCGACCTGCTTTGCATCTGGAGTTGGCTCAAATGCAACAAACGATCAGAGGCAAAAACCTTTCTTGTAATTTTTCAGATTGGAAGAATTGGGACTCAGACGCCCATATACATATCTTTTGATAAAAGTTGATAAAATATGAATAAATGTATTATTATGATAAAAAAACAATCTTTATGTGCTGACAAAATATGCAAGCTTTGCTTATTTTCTTTTTTTGCAAAAGATTTATTAACTCTCATCCTCTGTGGAGATCGTAACACAATGGATGCACAAAATAAAAAGGACCTATGGATTTTCTTTTTTTTTTTCACGTAAGCTCTTCTGCCCTTTTTGCTCATTGAGCTCCACTGTGCAGGCATCCTTTTCATTATTAAAGCTCATTGTAGCTGATAAAAGAGTCGCAACATCAGAGGGATAATCTCTAATAAAGCTCAGTACAGAATGGGAGCTCACACTCGGGGAGCGACATACACGCAGAGAGACATGGTGGAGAGATTCAACCAGAGTTGGGAGTAAACTGTGAGAAAAGTTAGCAATAATGCAATGGCTGTGGTAACTGCAGCACAATTTCCTCTATGAAATACAAAAAAGTCCTGGAGCCACGTTGTTAAAGCCTTAGTCACATATACAAGGGTTGACTTGTACGAGTGCTGCAGGTTTTTGGATAGTCAGGTGTTAGAGGGTTGTAGACACATCTTAAGCGGAGCACATGTGTGTCTAAACCAGGGGTCAGCAAGCTTTAACAGTAAAAGAGCCATTTAGGCTTGTTTTCTACTGATAAAAACCTGAAAGGAGCTGCATAGTCTTACTTTAGCTCTTAAGAAATGTCATTCATGACCTTCTTTTTTTAAAATAAATATGAATTGTGTCTATTTTTTGGCACGAACAAAAGCAACAACATAAAAAGAAACTAGAATCTCTCAAAATTTGATTTTT